>NW_003307603.1:633554-730935 GCF_000143455.1 Volvox carteri f. nagariensis | reverse complement strand
ACACGCCTTGTTACCGTGTCCCATATGGGGCAGGAAGTGGCAGGAGCCCCACACGCCTTGTTACCGTACAAGCATGTACGGATTTGAAACCAACAAACATACGAGAGATATTTGTAAGTGCTCCCCTTGTTTCGTAAAGTTCCTTCAACTTCCGCGATTCTGAATGCGTGCCTGAGAGTTTGGGGGCAGACCCTGCAATTGGTCTAGATTGCTCGGTAGAAGGGTTTAAATTGACACCTGGGACAAGTTGAATTGCCGGGACAGGCCCTTGAATTGGCCTGACAGGGATAAGAATTGGCCTGGCAGGGACATTCCGACAGTCAGAATTAGCCTGACAGGGATACGAATTAGCCTGGCGGGACATTCCGACAGTCAGAATTAGGCTGACAGGGTGTCGAATTGGCCTGGCAGGGACATTCGGACAGTCAGAATTAGCGTGTTCAGGGTGTCGAATTAGGGAAGCACGGGAATTGTGCGACCGGGGCAGTCAAAAGAATTGCTCTGCCCGACAGTTTGTCCTACCCTCTACTTCTGCCGTAATATTTTGCCGTACATATGATTTCTATGGACATTGTTGCTACTCTTACAACATTTCCTTTGTTGCGCTCTTGAAAACGAAGTAGTGAGTAGCCCGCATAGCATTTGTTGCCTAAGAACATTTACTTCAATAACCTTCCTTAGGTTGAAAGTTACAAGTTACAAGTTCCGCACAAGTGGGGGAATAATACTTGCCATTCTTGCCGTACATGGCTGAACCCCCCGCTCGGGCCTCCTTATCTCTACCCTCTCAACGCTACCTTCTCATCCCCCCTTCCCGCCCTACACACGTACATACATACGCACACACAGGTGGTCGTTTGCAGCTGCAGCGCCGCGGGAATATTGCATGAGAGCTCCGCCCTCCTGCAGCCCCTGAGATCAATTCAGCAGCAGCAACAACCGAAGGCTGCACGGAAGGCATCCGCGTCCTCATCTGCTAACGGCAATGCTGGCGGCGGCGGCGGCAATAGCAGTAGCATCAATGGCAGTAGCGCCGTCCTGTTCAGCCATGTGCTGGTGGACGAGGCCGGCCAGGTGCTTTCCTGGCCGCGGAGGGCTCTGGGAGGGCAGAGTGGGACGGGGTTAGGATGGGAAATGGAGGGGGGCCTCCTGGCGAATGTCATTTACGGCTTTTCAAAACTTGACTGGATTATGTTCCCCGTCCGTCTGTCCAGTGAAAAAAGTAAAATATAATGTATTTTTTAATTTTAATTTTTTAAATTCTTTAATTTTTATTTTCAAATCCGCCCTCCCCCGGTGACTCCTCGCAGGCCCTTCTGCCCGAGGTACTCATCCCGTTGACGCTCCGAGCGCCTGGAGGTACGGCTGGGGGACCGGGGACGTATTGTCGTACACTCGTCGGTGAATACTGACTGTGCGGCATTTCTCATCCGGTGCCCGGACTTCGCTCCCCTGACCAGCAACCACGCCAGGCGCTGTGAACCCAGGAGCAGCTAAGGCAACCGCTGTACGGCGGTTTGGTCGTGTGATTATTAAGGAAAGGATTTCTTACCTCCCCACACGTGTGTTGGTCTATGTGCCTGTTTCGCCGTACGTGTCATGTGTCGTACAGGTGCCGCCATGCTGTGCGGGGACCCACGCCAGTTGGAGCCTGTGGTCCGCAGGTACGGCATAGAACTTGGCGTACGACAGGTAGCATGCGACGCGGCGTCACTGCCCCGGGAGCCGTACAACTCCTGCTCTCCCGCTAATCAACCCCTGCCTAGCTATAGCACGCCATGCCGTGCCTGCTGTGCTTCCACGGGTCGGTTTGATTCGGACCGAATTCCATCTCGAAATTCAATTTCCTCAAGTGAACGAACGAATAACTAGTGCCTCATTCTTTATAATGCTATTATAAGCTTCCTGATAGCTTCCAAAACGTTAGATAATGTCTTCTGTATGTTAGGGCATTCCGGGCACCATCCCGCCTTGGCACTACTGTATGATGTGTGGGACGGGGGTGTATATCTTCACCCGTGGCCGCTACCTGGCGAAACCCTGCCTTCCCCGGTATTTCGGAGAACCCTATTATCTAGGTTCCGCACCCACCTCCGACATTCCAATGGAATTTGCCGAACCGACGGCGAGTTAACTCTATTCCTGTCTTATTTTGCCCCAGATCAGAATCCTCCTTAGACTAGGGTCACCTCATCGTATACTATCAGAAGGATTATTCGACCTTTACAGGTCTCGATCCCGGGATCTCCCGGGGGCATTGATGCGTGCTCTACCAGTAGTGCCAGACCTAAGTATGTATCTTGTTACAGGGTGGTTAAGCTTCACCAGCGGCCCCCTTTCCCGAGGCAGTTCCCTGCTCTCCCCTGCGAGAGGGGCACCCTAATCCGTTCACCCCATCCGACTTCAGAATGTATTCGTTGGGTTCAGCAACTCACCACCAGCATCCAACCAAATCTAGCGGATCAACGGCGCCTGAGTATGTATACTGTTAACTTACTACTGTATTTATGCCCTGTATTAATAATATTATTATTTATTATTTTATTATTATTATTTATTATTATTATTTATTATATACCCTAAGTAAAATATGGTTAAAACATATGTTTTTGTTGCCGATCTTTTTGTGTCCCGCTCCCTCCACCAGCGCATCTGCCGCACGTGGCGGTCTGGCCACCTCCCTCCTGGAGCTGATGATGGAGGCGGCCGGACGTGAGGGCCACCTGGACCGAGCTTGAGCAGTCGCTGGGCTTGTGGAGGAGAAGGTCGCCAAGATGACGATGACGGCCGCAAGGGGCCATCAACAGCAGCGGCAACAGCAGCGGCAGCAGCAGCAGCAGGTGGCGCAGCAGCAGCCACTTCTAGCAAACCACCAACATCAGCACGACTACCACAACTACCACAACCAAAACCTCTGCCAGCACCACTGCAAGCACCACGATGCTTTTTCGCGGCTCCGCGGGGTCGTGTTGGTTTGGAATTACCGCAGTGCCGCCCCCCTCCTGGACCTGCCTAGCCGCCTGTTCTACGACGACCAACTCAAGGTGGGTCGGGGGGTCCTTTGCCATAGTCCAGTAGGTACAGACGTGGTGGGGCTCGTGGGTTTCGTGTTTTCGGTTCTGGATAATGTTTGTTTATTTACAAAAAAGCGCTGACGCAACACTGAGAGGTCACTGGTTCAAGACCCACTCCCAGATATTGCACATCTGCTGTTGCCCCGTTTAGTCAACGGAGCCATTAGCGATCTTCAACATTGAGTCTACCTGGGTGACCTGGGTGATGGCAAGGAGGAGGTATGCGGACACCACACGCACCCCCGCACCCCTTACCAGCGGCCGTGCGTGGCCCCACTCCCGGCCCCGGGCCCCCCTACCATCGCGGCCCGACTTGTGACAGAGCTGATTCTCAACACATATATATATATATATATATATATACAGTATATATACTGTATATATACAGTATATATATGTATATATATTATATACAGTGGCCTTTAAGAAGTACGGATGGGTTGACTTACCTTGGCTTCAAGCCAAATTGTAGATGCTTCGATGTATAAGTGTATATACATAATATTAGAGACTGCATATATTAGCTAATTATATAGCTGCCGCTGTGCCCTTCAGCTACCGCTGTTGCCACACGGCCATATTAACCCCTGTGCCGGTCATTACTCATCGCACGCCCTTTAGGCTTGTGTCGACGGCCAAACAGCTCGTCCTCCGGAGTGGGAGCTGCTCGTACAGCCCTCGGCCGCCGCCGGGGCTACAGCCGCCGCGCGAGATGGCACCGCGGGTCTGACGCCGCCTGTTGGTGCGCATGCCAGCGGCAGCGGCGGCGGCAGTAATGCAGCGACGGCGGGGGCGACGGGGGCAGTAGCGGCGGCGGCGGGGGCTTCCGTCGTCATGGACAGGAGTCCTGGTCGAGTGGAGCCCCGAGTGGGAGAGACTGCTGCTGCTGCTGCGGCGGCGGCGGCGGCGGCGGAGGAGGCGTTGGTGGCTCCCTCCCATTTGCTCTTCTATGGTGTCCGGGGACAGCAGTATCAGGTTGTGGCGGTTGTGGCGGTTGTGAGGGGGCAGTTGGCTCCTTTGGAAGTGAAAGGAAGGGAGTAGGGGAATCTGTGATGGTAAAGACTCGCCCCCCGAGAGGAGTTAGGACGAGTTCCAGACAGGAAGGAGGAAGACTCCTCGAGGTCGAGGAAAAATGTTATAAAATGTTGCCGTACTGGCGTACCGGCTAGCAACATGTGTTCCCAATCACAAGGGTTACACCCCTCATGGGCCGTACATGCGGCCAGAACAAGGTCAGAACCTAGGCCTAGGGCTTGAGGCTTGAGGCTTAGAGGATCATACCTCCAAAGCTATCATCCCATAAGGCGAACAGAAGACGGCAACTTAACAAATTATAATATTCCTTTGCGCTTTTCTGACGAATAAAACAAAAAAGGTTAAATCATTAACACCTTTCCGAACTGTTAAATGCGGTTAAGCTTTTCCTAACCACTAACTCCCAACTGTTTCCACGTGCACCATGCTTACCACCGCCGCGAGCTGGCGGGCCCAAGCCGTCTGGCCGGCCTCTAGTCGCTGCCGCGAGGCTACCCATTGACCGCCACCATCGATGCCGCCGTATGGCGTCCGGATGCCAGTGAACCCATGGGTCAAGAAACCGTTGCCGCCGCCTGCGGTGACGGCACTAAAGGCGCCGGCGGCGGCCATGTAATCATGGAGGTCCTGGAGCTGCTGAACCGCGGGTTTGCCCACACCTTCCTTCTGAGCCCACTCCATCGTAGCCGCCGCCGCCAGAGGCAAACGAAAGCAAAGGTTGATTTAAAAAATATATATGTGGATGTATAGGGCCCGCCACGCCCACGATCCGTATTTGCCCGCACAGCACTCATTTGTATCCACCACCCTTGACCGCCTTGAGAACACATCGCCCGTCGCTGTTTAGTTCATTGTTCCATTCCGCCGCAGCAACCGCCCCCAAAACCACAACCATCAGACATCCAGGGCTGACATGCTCCGAAAGGAGCACGTAAGATGCCCTGCGAGAAACGACAAAGGTGCCAGCTGACATCGAGATGGATTCGATGATGAAGCAGATGAAACCCGATTATCGGTGCGGAGGAGCTTCGGGAACTGGGAGGGTGCAATGCATCTCTGGAAGCCACACGAAAGTGCGCGAAGTGAGCTAATGCAGGGCAGGGAAATTGCTAGAAAGAAACTAGGAAAGTGTTTCCTGCGGACCATTTGCAACAAGTACCGGTCCTGGGTAAAAACCATCTAGGTAAAACTTATCGTGGCTTCTGCTTAACAGTGAAGCTGTATGTGATGCAATTCGCAAAATCAACCAGGATACCATGCAGCAGCCAGACCACGCCCAAGCAAGATGCCGTGACACTTCCCTATACCTTTGTAGCCCCCTCCCACGAATACAAGTTGCAACCCTTGCAAGCAAAAGACATGTAGGTCACAAAGGATGCAATTCTCGGCCTGTGTGACCTGAGGCGTTTAAGGTCCATTTATGACTTTTGCCATAGACATAACAAATTGCAGCATTTCGAGGTTTCCGAGGTTTACCGGAGGCTTCGCGAGGTTTCGCAGGAAGGCTATAAATCGGAAACTTTTTCGCAGCCGCAGTACAGGTTTACTGTGAGCACGCTCTGGCGACCTTGTGGCCTCCTACACAATTGAGGCAAATGTCAGCAGCACACAGGGTCCAGATCTACTTCGACATGGTCTCCATTCGGCAAGCCCCGCTTTCTGTGGGGGGCGAGGACGCCAGTCAATTAGTAGCTCTTTGACAAATCGACAGTAGAGAAGCACGCTAAGACCGAAGACTCACTAGGACCTCCTTTCCGCTCCGAAACCTCCGAAGTTCCGGCAACTCGGTACATCTGTAATTGCAAGAGTAACAGAAGTTTACCACATATGTTTATCATAACTGTCTAATTAACCGTTTTGTGTAACGTAGCAGCAAGTCACAGCTTTTCCTCTCTGAAACAGTACTTCTCAGTGTTGCGGTTGAGCTCGAGAGCAGACCGGGTGACTTTCCTGGCTAGCCTGGTTAGCGCATGTCATTGGATCCTCGGTCGTGTAGTCTGTTCCAATGCCTACAATACGTGAAGCACTCGCTGCAGTCCGCGGAGAGACCGAAGCCACGGTTGCTCCCATCCTTCAAGCTCTACAAGCTGAAGGTTTTGATGTGGACGCTGAGGCGGGAGACGCGTTTTGTCTTCTTGACGTTAATTATCTGCGATCACACCTTAATCTCCGGCAGCTTACCGCCCTGAAGGCAGCCATCAAAAGTAAGCATCAGTAAATGCTGCTATGCACACTTGAATGGGGTTGGCCGTGAGGCCGGTTGTCTTTTGGTACGTCTGCAGTTCGGCTTGCGACTGATCGCCTGCGGACTGTGTCCATTAGGGTGTCGGAGAAGTTTTCTGCATAAGCGAGGATTTCTGTCCTACAGCCGGTATCGTAGCCAAGAGAGGTCTTGCTGTGATGGGTGATCTTTCGTAGACCTGTTTGCAGTGGACGAAGCCACTTTTGCATTTCCGCAGCCGAAGGGTCACAGTTCGTTTTCAGGGCTTCGTTCAAGTTTCAACATCAGCGTATATGTGGCAGGGTGTGTCGCCTTCAGGACTAAAAGCTTTGTCACCCGAGGCTGTAGCCTCTTAGGGAGAGTGTGCCGTGTGGACGCTTTACCGCCGGCTGTAAAAAGTACAGCACCCTGCACCCTACCGTGCAGCTGTGCGCCCCATTGTGATAGTGGCCCCCCTGCATGTTGGTCGTCAGACAACGCTCTGCACGTTGTCTGGCGACCGTGTCTATGATGTGCGTGCACGCTGCATGTGTCTATGATGTGCGTGCACGCTGCATCGTTGTTATGTTTGATGACTTAATGCTGCTCATGTTGTACAGCGTGGGTGTTCCAGTGACCCACCCTGCTCACCCTGCCGTGGGCCTGCCGCCTGCAGGCGCTGATGCTGGCACCAGCAACGCTGCTGCAGGTGAGCCTACTGTGCCTGACGTGGGAAGGGGGGGAACAGGTTTTGTGGGCTTGGTGTGCCGTTTCATTTAGGGGTGGAAACTTACGGTGTAATAGACTTTTTGGACCAAAAGTTATGCAAAGTGTAAAGCGTAAAGTGTCAAATACCTTATTGTTTGTTTACGTTTACAAGCTTCAAGCTTGTACGGTCCAGACGAGCCAAAAGGCTCATGAACCGCCAAACTGGAAACAGGAACTCAAAAAAGAAAAATGCCAATACCCAACAATAACAGATTGATTAATCTTCAACGTACTGCAACCTGCATCTTCTAATGTCGTCCAGGACGCACGCTAAACCGCGTTAATCCTTGACACCCATAATCTCGATCATGCGGTCCCCAGGAGTAACCCCCAGGTCCCAAAGCTTCAAACGGATATTCGCATACGCAGGACAATCTAGCAGCACATGACATTCATCTTCAACAGCTTGCTGGTTCCCACAGACCCGGCACCACCGGGCAGACCGTTCCCTACCGTGCGGTTGATTAACCGCCAAAGGCCAAATACACATCCTGAAACGCATCAGCATGACGTGCTGTTTTGGCGAGATATAGCCGCTGCCATGCTTGGGCAAACCCATCCAATGCTTATAGCGGCACATCTTTACCCCTGGTTGCCTATTATCTGAAACAAACAAAGCTGGATCCACTGTCAACCGCTCACTTTCTCAGTCATCATCAAATCGGCTCCTAAGTTCACAGATCAACTGGCCTACATCTAGTGAACGTGTCGCCAGAGCATCAACTTTGACCTCAAAGTCGCCTGAGTCGTCCACACCCGTCCGCACGTTATGACCCATCAACTCAAGGATCTTCAGGACTTTCGCTCCCCATCCATCATACGTCATCCCAGATGATAATGCCAACCGCAGTTCCTCCCGAAAGTAATGGTGGTACATAGAACCTTTTGCCTCAACCAACCTGTTCCAAAAACGAAAAATCAGGTTTGCCCAATGCACTTGCAAAGGGTATTGACCCAACTCTCTGAATAGTAGCCGATTTGTTGGCAAGCCAGCACCACTCAGCTGCTTCAGGAAGTTCTTCTGCAGTTCCACCATCCTGTCCTGCAGTGCAACCTCAAAATAACACGATCGTGGTTCCTGGCTGTTAGGGTAACCGTGCTCCAGGATGTCCAGAACCCTTAACGGGCCCCAAACCTGTACCCTGTACGACAGAACAGACAGAACCTGGGCATCAAACGCTTTCACCGCAACAGCTGGGACAAAAAGCCCTTGTCGCTTAAGCTTACTAACCAGTGAGAAGAGCGCCTTCTGGCCTGATGCAAACAACTCATCTGTGCACGATTCGAAAGTTGTACCCGGTCCATAATGCAGGCCCAAATATCATGCGCGCTCCTTCCAAGGTAAACTCTTGAGCGCGTGTCCCGTAGCCTCCTTCACACTCATGGTAACAAGCCCGTACAAACCCAAAACGTGCATAGCCTTGCGTGCCTCCAGGTCCTGATGAAAATACAATACCTCACACTTTCCCACATTTACTCTCATGCCAAAAGCTTCGCACCATTCCTTTGTGCGGCAGCTGGCCTGGGCCTGGGGATCCCGGCAGGAGCTGGTGAGTGTACTTTGCAAGGTGTAGGATACATGTAAAATATCGACCTCACTTTTGAGATGCACATGCAGCTAGCACATGGATAAAGTGTCCAGTGCGGCTGCCTCTGCCAACTGCCCTGCAAGCCCCTATCTGACCTTGCCAGCGACCTTGTGCCCTGCTCCCTGGGTGATGGTGCAGGTGCACCAGCTCCAAGGCGGCTGGTGGATAGTGTGGCTGAGCTGCACTACAACAACGACATCGTGGAGCTGCATTTTAGCGACTCAAAGGTGTCATATGTGGATGTGGCAGGAGTGGTGGTGAACCGCATCCGCTTATGGGCTAAAACGGCCATGTTGGCCGCGGTGGAGAAACACCGGGCAAGAGCTCCCTCAATCTTGCTGGTCTCGGGGCTCGTGAAGGTATGCTGTTTTGTTGCACCTCAAGTGCCCATCCTAGGTGTCTTGATCCACAGTGTGACTCCATGTTGGTGCCTCAGCACAGGACCATGCACAATGCTTGAGTGCAACCCTATTCAATGTGCATGCATGTTGCAGACGGGCAAGTCTTTCACCCTGGAGCACGTGGTTCCCGCGGTTGTGGCGGAATTGCTGCGCAAGCAGGGAGAGAAGGGCCCCTTGGCGGGCATGGTGGTCCTGCGCCTGAGTGGTGCTGCACTCTACCGGCAGGCAAGTGGGTGTCAATTATTGGAACATACTCAGAGGCTGCTGAAGCATTACTGTTCCATTCTGCTGTTTTTGTGAGCATGGCATGAGCGTGCTGCAGAGGCATTGGTTGCCAAAGGCTTGATTTGATGTGAATGGGAGCTAGCTGTGAGGGTGGTGGCACAAATGGTGTATTCTGTCAACACCCTGCATGCAGGATGGTGCTAAGGCCATGTTGCAGGACCTGCTGGGTGTGCTGCTGAGATGGGCACGCAATGAGCATGTGCCCATGCGGGAGGGTGCACTGGAGGCTGCAGAGGATGTGCAGGATAGAACCCACCTCGGCACGCTGGGCCACGCCATCCTGGAGTTCCTGGAGGCGGTGGAGGTCCCGGTGCTGGTGCTATGCGGTATGGGGTCATGCTGATGGAGGCTTTATGATGGGGCTCCTCTCAATGGCTTTCTTGCTTGCTTGCCATACCATTTTGCACGGTGAACTAAGCCATCCTCATGGCAGCAACTTGGCTGCTTTACACAACCATTTGCATGCAGATGTCCAGGTGCAAGTCGCAAGCCTGGTTACTTCTTGTGAATTTTGAAGTACATGCTGCATATTCAACTGCACAAACACATGGGTGAAGGTGGACACACTGATTCTGCTTGCTCCTTTCACTACTACCCTTTGGGCATACTGACAACTTCTGCATCCAACACTTCAATGTGCTTCTGGAGCTTTTACTAGACTGCCTGCACCTGCACCTGGGCTGAGCCCCACAGTACTTGTTTGGTCCCTTCACCCTGTCGTTTCCAATCTCCAATGATATACTCTTAATATGCCTCCTCACTGTGTTGCTGCTTGCCTCCTTATCCCTGCCACTCAGATGAGGTGCAGAGCCTGTTCATGCCAACCATCAATGGCAAGCTGGACATGAACGGGGCTGCATATATCCGCGACACCTTCATGAAGCAGCTGCTGGTGTATGGCTCCCACACCATGCTGTGGTGCATGACCGGCAGCTCCATGGCGCAGACCTGGATTAGCCTGGCCGACATGCCGCCCAATGGCTACATGGTCATCACCAGCGCCAGTGCCGTGAACCTACCGGCAAGCTACAGGCCCGAGCACATGAGCCTGGTGTGGGAGCTGCTGAAGGGCTCCCATGCGTCCGTTGTGACGCTGGACCCCAGGCTTCTGGAGCTCTGCCCTCCATCCATAGCACTCCTGACGGTCCTGGTGGGCGACTGGATCAATGCTGGATGCCCCGAAGTGGCGGCCTTCGTCCCTACATTCATGAGGACGAAGCTCATTGATGAGGTAACCTGTGGCACACCCATCTCAGGGCCTCCATGTGCTTCATCTTAGCAGTGTTTGTGTTGTCTTCATGCACTGGGGCCAGTTGCTGTAGAGCTGGCATTAGAATTGGCTGCACCAATCCTTCATGGTTGGACCCAGTACTACTCACCTCAAATCTTGCCTTTTTATCTGGCGCCCACCCATTGAATCTCACTATGTACCTCAGTCTCTGAAGGAGTGGAAGCTGGGCCTGGAGGGCATGCCATTGTCACAGCGCATCACTGTGCTGGACTTGGCGTTTCCGGACGTGGGGGCGCGGATCGACACAGATCTGCACTCTGGCTTACAGCGATTTCTGGCGCCATACCTGGTTAGGAAGAATGATGGGTGCTACTACTTCCGCGACGCGCACCAGCGTCAGATTGTGCAGGTGAGGGGGGGTCTTTCACCATGTGCCCAAGCCCCTTCTCCCCCGCCCCATAGAGCTGACTAAACACTGCAAAAGCTCAGTTCTGGGGCAAGTTCAACTGCGTTTGTATATCATCCTGCTTCCCTGTTTTGCTGTGGACCCCCCTTCCCATGTTGGTGCTAAGTGCATGCCATGCCACCCTTGCCCTGCTTGCCCGCAGTTGCTGATCAATGAGGATGGCACACTGCGAGAGAGCTGGAGCAGCGCGGAATTCAGTGCCAGCCTGATGCAAAAGGACACACTGTGGAACCTACTCCGCCTTGGTGAGTCAGCCGACTACCTGCTTGGGCCCCATGCAAGCCGCCGGTGGGAGTGTCAAAAGCCACCAGCTGGGATGGATGAGTTTAAGGCCAATTTGCAGGTAATTCCATAGGCTGCAGGGCTTGGGGTCAGATTTAGATGGGAGAAGCACTACATGCAGATGGTGTTTGTGTAGAATGGGGCCTTAGGTAGAAGTTTGTGCTTGCACCGCAGTGTAGTTGTCCATTGGTGAGTCTCCATTGCAGCTCCTATCTTTGTGGGGGTGTGGGTGTTGGCGCCCTTCTATGCTATTGGGAAGTCTTGTGTCACCACTCTGCAGTGTGCATTCTGCACATATTGGTATGCCTTTTATGGGTTATGTGTGTGCTGGCAGGATGCCTGTCAATTGGTGTGCATTGATTCTCAGACTTGTCCAGATAGTTACCAGTGGCTAACACCTACATACAAGCCTACACACACTCTTATACCCCATGTATCCCATACACTCAACATGCAACATCAAAAATTCATGCATGCAGGCTATCGCAGACAAGACCGCCACCAAGTTGGCAAGCGACCAGGGTGGCGTGGTGTTGGGCCCTCAGGAACTGTGGGAGCGGCAGTCTTGGTTCCAGAAGGTGCTGTCATCGAAGTGGAATGACCGTGACCGTGCTAAGTCCAAGGACTACAAGCAGGCGCGGTGCACTCACCTGGCCATGCTGGTGTTCTACCTGCGGTAGGCTGGCTGGCTGTCCTGCTTCCCTTCTTGCTACTTGCTGCCTCACCCATGCAGCCTTGTTGGAGTGTGCTGAATACCATGAGCGAATACCATGTGCTGGCTGAGCCAGAGACCCATGGCCATCTGACCCAGACCCGTTAACTGCTGCCTGGTATCCACATGTGCAGGCTGAGCCGGAACATACTGGTCCATGGGAAGCCTTGGGATCAGGAGCATGACATCCGGATGGATGTAATCGAGGTGCTGCCCAGGGTGCTGGGACAGTCCTTGTCAGACTTCAATCAAGACATCGTGAGTTTGCTGCATGTGCTGTCACGCCGCACCATGGAAGAAGACACACAGTTTCATGCACAGCTATCAGGCGACGGCGGCAGCAGCATTGAGGGGTTGACTGGTGATGAGAGCAGCAGCAGTGGCGGCCTGAGCGGCAGCACTGGTGGCAGTAGCAGTGGCGGCCTGAGGGGCAGCACTGGTGGCAGCAGCAGTGGCGGCCTGAGGGGCAGCACTGGTGGCAGCAGCAGTGGCGGCCTGAGCGGCAGCACTGGTGGCAGCAGCAGTGGCGGCCTGAGTGGCAGCACTGGTGGCAGTAGCAGTGGCGGCCTGAGGGGCAGCACTGGTGGCAGCAGCAGTGGCGGCCTGAGGGGCAGCACTGGTGGCAGCAGCAGTGGCGGCCTGAGGGGCAGCACTGGTGGCAGCAGCAGTGGCGGCCTGAGCAGCAGCACTGGTGGCAGCAGCAGTGGCGGCCTGAGTAGCAGCACTGGTGGCAGCAGCAGTGGCGGCCTGAGGGGCAGCACTGGTGGCAGCAGCAGTGGCGGCCTGAGTGGCAGCACTGGTGGCAGCAGCAGTGGCGGCCTGAGTGGCAGCGCTATTGGCAGCAGCAGTGGCGGCCTGAGCGGCAGCACTGGTGGCAGCAGTAGTGGTGCCCAGTGTGGCAGCAGCTGGGGCGCCTGGCATGGTGGCAGCAGGGGCGCCTGGCATGGTGGCAGCAGGGGCGCCTGGCATGGTGGCAGCAGGGGCAGCAGTGGTGAAAGGCGCGGTGACAGCGATCGAATGGCGATGGCTGACAAGTGTGCACCTGCTTGCCTGGGCCCTGTGGCAGGCTGTGGTCAGCACAGGCCGCTGGTTCACATCACTGGCAGGCATGGGGTGTGGGGGCAGGGAGGGCTGCAGGCAGCCACACTTGCACTGCGTCGTCTTCACCTGCCGCATGTCTTCACTCCCGTGAGCATCTCTGCCACTGCTGCTGCAACGGGCTTCGCTTTTCTGTGGGATGCTTGGGGTTCGAAATTGTAGGAAGTGTTGTTGGTGGTGATGGTGGGCGAGGGCTGGGTGGGAGAGGGCTGGGTAGCAGCAGGCTGGGTGGAAGAGAAGATGGAGGCAATGGGCTGGGTGGCAGTGGCGACGGCAGGCAAGGGCTGGGTGGGAAACAGCTGGGTGCATGTGTACGTATGTATGTACAGCATACATCCTCACATTGCATTATTGTACATTGAACATGCATGTCGTGCGCTTCCTCGCTTGTGGTGCACATCCAGAGATGGATTACCTGATTTGGGGTTCAGAGGAAAACTCTTCCAACACTCCTGCTGCTGCTCAGAGGTTATTATTTAAACAGGGTAAACATAAAGCCTTTCCATTGTACATTTTTGTGACGTGTTTGGGACTCCATAAAATTGTGTTGGATGTTGCCTAGCGCCATCGATTTTATGCAATCCTGGCGACAGTCCAGCACGTCAGAAGGGGATGGCGGTGTGGCCTGCGGTGCCGCCACCACCACCACGGCCCACGGCAGCACGGATTCCGAGACGACAGAAACGGCGGAACACGCGGGTGATGAGCAGGGCAGCGGTGGCGGCGGCGGGAAAATGTCTGGTTGGACGAATGAGCTGACAGGCAATGGCATCACCGAAACGATCAAGTCGGGCGTCGGTCGGCTCAAGGTGAGCTGGGGGTGTGGCAGGGCCCCCGTGTGGCGGTCGTGATGGTGGCTAGCTAGCTCGGTTGCTGCGTGTGCTGTGGTTTACCTGTGTAAATATGTATGTATGCATGTATGTATGTACCACTTCCACGTGCAAGGAACGTGAGTGCGACAGGGGGCCCCTGTGGGCGCCGGGAGGCGGGAAGAGGGGGAATGTGGTTGCGAGGTTGGTGCAAAAAACCGCATACACATCTACACGTGACACTCGATACTCGGCATGTCCCGGAAACTGCTCTCCACCCGCCACATAGCTCCATCAGGACTGAACCCCGCCGGCAGCACCTTTGCACCCACCATCCGTCCTCCCTCTCGCCCAACTCCAACCGCAGCTACCCCCTTTTCTTCCACGCGCACACAAACTCAACCAACGTCTCGCTCCACGTCGGCAATAGAACAGCACAACGCCCACCGCAACCGGACATAAAGACACCGCCCGCCACTACCAGCGGGGCGTCCGCGGAGCAGGTGGGGACGGGAGAGGGCAGGGAAAGCGGCAGCGTGGGAACGGACGGACCCGTGGGTCATACAGCGCTCTTTTTCCCTGGGATGCTTATGTGTTAGCTGGTAGTAATTGGATGGTAGTAATAGCGGTTGGCACACCGAGACCTGCAGTCCAGCGCCCCTGTCATTGTCATGTCATTGTTCCTGGTGTGTTGGGTCTGTCTGTCTGTCTGTCAGTTTATCTATCTGTCTGTCTGTCTCGTTGCGTGCCGTTGTCTTGGCTGTTGACGTGTTTGTCGTGTAGCTATTTCCCAAAGTCCCGTCACCTCCCATGAGGCCACATTGGCAAGTTGCCTAACGTGCGTTTTTGTTTTAGTTATTTGCGTATGTTTGTATGTGCTTCTGCATGAAAAGGTAGCACGGCACGATCGTGAGGTGGCGGGCAGCGGTATGGAGAATACCCGGGGGGACGTGGACGATATTCCGGAGCTAGGGGGTGGCAGGTGAGAGAGAGCGTGTGTGTGTGTGTATCGGATGTGGGGCGGGGCGGAGCTAGCGGGGGCCCATTGGGAGGTGAGAGGGGAAAGGGGATAGCGTAGCAGGCGAAGTGCGGCTGTGGGTATGGGTGTGGGTATGGGTGTGGGTGTGGGTGCGGGTATGGGTGCGGGCGCGGATGGGGGTGGAAAGGAAGATGATGGAAAGTTGGTAGCTACAGTCGCGAGGTATACGGCGTGGGGCGAAGGGCGGGATGATCCGCTACGGTGGCGAACCAGGTGATACGTACCCCGGGGGAAATTCTCTACGCGATGATGTGAGTGTAGACTACATGCGCGTGCGCGCACACCCACTAGGGAGGTTGGGCTGCGTATCACACCCCGCGTGCATGCAGCATCCTTAACAGCCTGCATATGCGTGTCCCGCTTTATGCCTGTGCACGTGTATGCGTAACGACAATAGAGAGTGCGTGCGTGTAAGTAGATATGTATGTTTATCGTGTCGATGTTGTGTTTTGACGTCTTTCTCTGACACGCAGGCGTCATCGGCCCCCACGGGGAGATGGGTGCCGAGTACGGCCTCCGTACGCCACGTCAGGCGGGCAGCCGCGGCGCCCCTCCGGAGAAGGAAGGGGGTGGCGGTGGCGGCGACGGCGGGGAAAGTCGGGCGTCGGTCGGCTCAAGGTGAGCTGGGGGTGTGGCGGGGCCCCCGTGTGGCGGTCGTGATGGTGGCTAGCTAGCTCGGTTGCTGCGTGTGCTGTGGTTTACCTGTGTAAATATGTTGTTACAGGGTGGTTAACTTCGCCAGCGGCCCCCTTTCCCGGGGCAGTCCCTGCTCTCCCCTGCTAGAGGGGCACCCTAATCCGTCACCCCATCCGACTTCAGAATGTATTCGTTGAGTTCGGCAACTCACCACCAGCATCCAACCAAATCTAGCGGATCAACGGCGCATCAACTTAGTTCCTGGTCAGCTCGCAAGTTGATATTATCACGTCCTACACCGTCCATAAGATGGGGGGCCACCTCCCATTTCATCACTCCTCAAACACCCGAGGAGCCGGCAGGCGGATTTGAACCCGGGTCGACTGGGTCAACTGGGAGCAGAAGTCAGGCCTTAACCTCTGCCAGCCGCCTGCCTATAAATATGTATGTATGTATGCATGTATGTATGTACCACTTCCACGTGCAAGGAACGTGAGTGCGACAGGGGGCCCCTGTGGGCGCCGGGAGGCGGGAAGAGGGGGAATGTGGTTGCGAGGTTGGTGCAAAAAACCGCATACACATCTACACGTGACACTCGATACTCGGCATGTCCCGGAAACTGCTCTCCACCCGCCACATAGCTCCATCAGGACTGAACCCCGCCGGCAGCACCTTTGCACCCACCATCCGTCCTCCCTCTCGCCCAACTCCAACCGCAGCTACCCCCTTTTCTTCCACGCGCACACAAACTCAACCAACGTCTCGCTCCACGTCGGCAATAGAACAGCACAACGCCCACCACAACCGGACATAAAGACACCGCCCGCCACCACTTCAGCACATATACCTCTTAAGATACATACATACGTACATATATACATACATTCAAGCACGCATCACCGCCCTCCCAGGACACCTACCAGCAGATGTTCGGTAGTGCACCAAGGCCGGTGGGGAATGACCAGCCTGGGGGTGGCGAGGCGGGGGCCCCCGCCCCGGGGCGCCAGCACAGGGACGGTTGGAACAGCCCCTGACGCCATTTCCGGTCTACCTCTACCTCTACTGCCACCCGAGTGTGCTGAATGCCGTGTGCCTGTGTGCCGTGTGTGTGCATTTAGGCAACAAAATCAGCTGCGGGTGCAAGTACGTGTGTGTGTATGTATGTGAAACCGTGTGTGTTGGGGGAGGGCGGGGGCAGGGTGTATTTCGCTAGCGGTGGAAAAAGAAGTAAAAGGCGTCCTAGGTGTTGCAATGTCCGTTATAGGCTTTCAGCCTCCCCCCCACCAGTGGAAATGGAAGGGCGACGCGCACAGTTATGGCTTGAGGCTCCGCATACAGTGCAGGCGCACAAAGTGCCTTGTGTGTGTGTTTGAGATGTCGTACACATTCGTACGCTGCAGTCCCCTCGTGTAATTCCCGACTGGGGGGTTTTCCGTTAATGTGCGCGGCTGTACGGCTAGTAGGCGAGAGCTGGTCGTGGTTGTGGTCGTTGGCTCTGGATTCGGTTGGGATACGGTCGTTTATGGGTAGTTGGCTGTTATAAGATCTGGTACTCCCTATTTGTTGCGGAGCACTTGAGAAACGTTTTTGGTATATAGTATGTGAAAACGCGAGTTGGTGGTGGACAGCAGAGATAATTGCAAATCGATGCCCTCGGTTGTGCAGGTGCCAGCAGCACCGTTATATTTCTGTCGCTCCAAGATGTGTTTGGTGCCCACCGGTACCTTAACCGATAAAGGCAGTTTATGGCCACTTTTCCGTCATCTCATGTATGTATGTATGTTGTTACAGGGTGGTTAACTTCGCCAGCGGCCCCTTTCCCGGGCAGTCCCTGCTCTCCCCTGCTAGAGGGGGGCACCGTAATCCGTCAACCCATCCGACTTCAGAATGTATTCGTTGGGTTCGGCAACTCACCACCAGCATCCAACCAAATCTAGCGGATCAACGGCGCATCAACGTATGTATGTATGTATGTCCTGAACGTCCCCCCTTATCCTCGACATACAAATGGAAGTACAACGTAACTGTAGTAACAGTGGTACCGTTGCTGTTACCGTTGCTCTGGTGCTGCGGGCCTATATGTCCTGCAGCTCCGCCAACAGCTACAGCAACAGATAACATGGACATCAGCATACACACACACATGCGCTCACATATGCACAGCCCCAAACTGTTCACATACATCAACACTGCAGTGCTATCAGTCAGCTGTTGCCCCCAACACCGTCCAGGGGAAGTTGCCCCTGTGCCCCCGGTAGCACACCTGAAGGAGCGGGGGGTGGCTAGGCAAGGTAGGAGGCTGCAAGGCCCGGCGACCTCTTTTCCTCCCCCATGCCTAGGGGTGTACACGACCTCCACCACGCACTCTCACCCTTCCAGGGCAATCAAACCCCGGCAAAGCCAACCCAGAAACACCCCAACCAGAAACACCCCCAACCTAGTGCCCTCTGCCCGGCTGACCAGACACAGCCACACTTCTCACCGCATGTACACGGTACCCAGCCACATGCAAAAAGCAGAGACAGACAGACAGAAAAACGCACATGCACAAAGCTGACATACGTACGTACAAACCTACATACACATATACATATATACGCGAATGAACTTGGAAATACATACACTCATACAGGCAGGCAGACGGACAGACAGACAGATAGGGCCTTCCAGTCTGATGTTCGTCAATCAGTCAGCAATCTGCAGCCACCCCGGCAGCCAGCGTCAAGGTTATTTCCCTTTCCGAATCCCGAACAACCACCACCACCAGACATAGGTCTGGTCCTAGCGTTGGTATGTGTCCTCCTCCTCCTCCTCCATATCCTCCTCCTTACCCCCCGAGCATGAACCCGCCGAGCTCTGAACACCCGTTCGCCCCCGTGTAGCTCTTCCCCAGCTCCCTCGCTTCCCCCCCCCCTCATCGCTCGCACTCCCACTCGCTCACACCGCCCTCATGACTCCCCTCAACAGCGGTGTCTGAGGGGCCCTATGAACCGGGACACCGTCCACCAGCACCGCGCTGATGCAGCCCGGGTCACACCCCACTCTCAGCAGCGGGAAGCGGTAGGTGCGGGAGGCGGCGGCGGCGGCAGCGGCGGAGGAGGGGATAGGGGAGGGGGAAGGGGAAGGGGAGGGCGAGGAGGGAGAGATGCCGAGGGAGCAGGCGGCGGCAGATAGAGGTGTGGCGGTAGTGGAGGGTCCCCCTGCCGCCTCCGCTGCCAATCCCTGTTCGGAAGTCAAGGAGGAAGAAGACGAAGAAGAAGGCGGAAGGGGAAAAGGAGGGGGATGCGGGGCTTCCACACCTGACGGCTCCGATTCTAACGTCTTCATTTCAGGACAAGGAGCAGCAGCAGCTGTAGCAGCAGGAGGAGGAGGCGGAGGCGGAGGCGGCGGAGAAGGCGCTTTTTGCTGAGGCCGGTACAGGGGGGTTTGGGCGGGTGGTGGCCAGGCGGTGTCCACATGTTTCAAGTCCGGGTGCGTGATGGTGAGCAGCTGAGACATGTGGAATGCGTCATGGTGAATGTGGGTCAGGGCGAGCACGAAGCAATTGCTGTCCGTGTCCACACAAATCAGATACCTGCGAGGGGGGGAGGCGGGGGGGAGGCGGGGGAGGGGGGTTTAGGGTCAGGGAAAAGGAGTAGCGGGTGTTTTGTTGTGCGAAAAGCTGTGTGTTTACTGGAAGGGACCTTCCCTGACAACAGTGAATGCGAGTGCGAGTGCGAGTGTGTTTTCTATGAACAGCCGAGTTGCGAGTAGGAAGTGGCGATTGTGTATGTAAGTAAGTATGTAAGTATGTAGGTACGCATGTGTACACATGTGTTAAGTGTGTTAAATGCTCAGACTCACAGCGTGCCCGACGCGTTCAGTGGAGGTGACACGAACACAAGCGGACGACACAGCACCGCCGCCCCGCGGTTCATGCCGGGGTGAAGATCCTGAGGCGGGGTGGGGCCGGGGGGTTGGGGGCGCGGGTCGGATTCGGCAACGGGTTTTGGGGGACTACACGCCCGAGACCATATGGCCTGTCCACTAGCTCAGCACTCCATCGCACTGAATGGGTGTGTATGTGTGTATGTGTGTACGTGTGAATGTGTGTATGTGTGTACATATCTGATCCCCTTCACATCATGCGGCCCCCAGCACCCTCCCCTCCCCCACTCCTCCCCTTCCCTCTCCGAACCCCATTTTCCACTGGCTCCCTCCCTCTCCCCCTCCCCTCCTGTCCCTCCCCTCCACACGCACCGGGATGCCCCGCAAAGTAAGTCGTTCATGGTGCATCAGGGGAAGCAGCTCCGAAGCCTTTTGGTGGTGAGTTTGGACGTACGGGTCGCGGGTTGTGGGTTAAGGGTTGAGGGCGAGGGCGAGGGTGAGAGTACGAAGGAAAAAGGGGGTGAAGGGGGCAGCGGGGTCCCGAATGTGAAGTTGGGGTTGCTTGGGGCTGTACGGCAAAGTGAGCCCAGACTCGTTGGAGACGGGGATGCCGTTTGCCTAGGTTAAATTGTTTGTACGGGTACTAGGCAATAGGCAGTACATGTTGTCGTACTGACCGTACCGCCTAGTAATATGTATGGCCCCCAACGGATATCTGTCAAGGGCCGTACAGTTAACTGATTCTCCTCATACGCGCGGAAGAAGTACATCGTGTACCAATGGCTCTTTAGGGCCGCCATCCGCTTGGGTCATTATTTGTAATAGGCATGTGTACGAGTTATATGTACGGATCATGTGTACGAGCAATGTGTGTGTATGAGCCCTGAACGGAGTTCTCTTCTTCACCCCTCATCCAAAACAAACCCACCCGTGCTGCATCCGCCCTCAACAGCTCCTGTACGGCAGCCCAGTTCCGATCCCGTACTCCACCCCGTGCTGCCACCAGCCCGCTCAGCTGACTCAGCAGTACGACAAGAGAGTCCATTTGGGAGCGGGCGGGGAGACTGGGGTCCAGGGAGGCCGCACGTGAGTAGTCCTGAAGGGGGGAAGCCGGGGGAGGGGGAGGGGGAGGGGGAGGGGGGTTAAGACAAAACACAGACGAGTGAATGTGATACCCGGGATAGACGGATACGCCGGGGAAGGGGGCGGGGGTTTCAGTGGGGTGGCGGGAGGGGGCCGCCGGACCTTGACGTAGACCTCGACCTGGACATGTACAGATAAAGGCTCCCTCCCTTCCCCCCTTCCCCCCTTCCCTCCCTCCCCCCCTCCCCCCCCTCCCTTCCCTCCCTCCCCCCCTTCCCTCCCTCTCCCCCTTCCCTCCCTCCCTCCCCCCCCTCTCTCCCCCCCCTCCCAGGCCCACAGCCTGTGGGACTCCAAGACTTCAATACCATCAATGCCGCTCCGAAATCCTGTGCGAAGGCGTTGAGGGCCGCCCTGTTGTAGTACAGGTCGGGCAGGTCGGAGCAGCCGCAGCGCTCAGCCTGGGAGCCCGGTGTATGTGTGCGTGGGGGGGTGTGGCGGTGGGGGTGGGTGGGAAGAGGAGGGGGGCCAGGTAGGGATACATATAATATATATATATATATGTATGTATATATAATATGCAATTTATTATATGAGGGGTTGGAAGTAGGGTGCGCGGGGGTATGTGCGGCCGGGTAAGTGTCTGCCGTACGCACATGTTTTGTCGATGCTACAGTCATCGTATGACACGACAGGAGTTACAAAGGACTGGCTACCAGTGGGGGTATCCAGCAGCCGCTTCTTAGGAGCCGAAAAGGGCTCTCTCGGCCCCAGAGAGAGCAGCCAGTCGCCCGCCAGTATTCCGCAGGGGAGGCTGTACGGCACTGGGCTGCAAGTGAAGGAACGGCGTCGTGCTTGGACTGCATCCTCATTCTTTATTGTGGATAGGTGCGAGGGCTGGGTGCGGCGGTCGGCGGCACTGGAGTGATGCATGAATCATGTTATACACGCAAATGTGCAAATCCATGTAAGGTGCATTTTGCGTGCCGCCTCCATCTCAACAAGAACGGCTGAGCTGAGCATATCTATATAGCCTCCTGGTAGTGCGCGAACCCAGTTCCCCATCGCCAGTCCAACTGGGGGGAATAGGACATGTATGAGATGTGCTGTGCGCGAGACGGAGGACAGAGGGCAAGGAGGGAAGTGCTGCTGGAGCAGTTGGTATGGCCTGGATGGGCTGCTGGGGTAATCGCGGGGCCCTGCGGCGTAGATTGCTTTACTGCTGACGGTTGTGGGTGGTTGTAATGGGGTTCGCGACGGGGGTTGAGGATGCATTTTGAGGTCGCTAAGGCCCCTTGTAAGGCCCCTCGTAAGGCGCTTCGCACCCGGGCCTCGCGCGAACATGGCGGAGTGGAAGGGGGTGGAGCCCTCCCCTCCCCTCCCCTCCCCTCCCCTCCCCTCCCCCCTCGCCACCCCACCTGCGCAAACGCCGCCAGCACCCGCGGCAAATCTCCGCGACTGCCCCGAGCTCGCAGGGAGCTGCTGCCGCCGCCAGTGCCGCCAGTGCCGCCGGGGGGAGCAGCGGAGGACACGGGACCCAGTAGTACCCCCCCCGCCGCCGCCGCCGCCGTTGCTGCTCCTCCTCCCCCCCCGCCCGCCGGCACCACCACTACCGGGAGGCGGTGATCGCCGCGGAAGTAGTCGGCCATCTGGGCCATCGCCAGGACATCTGTACGATGGTGATCCCCGATGGTGTACGACAAGTCCAAGAGTGGAGATACATCAAGGGCAGGCTCGTCACCGGAATGCCTTAACTAGGCAGACAGACAGACAGACAGACAGACAGACGTCCATCGATGGAAAGAACGCAAAGAAACCGATGTCCATCTGGTACTCCTTAGAACCCAAACCCCGCGCAGCACTCACACCAGCTGTAGCCGTTTTCCAAATCCAGCTCTAACGCCCGTCGTGCGTGAGCCAAACTGGCCGTCAACGCGTACGACAGCGAAGAACTCCCGTCGCTCGATATGCCGCCGCCGCCGCCACCACTACCGGCACCACCTCCTGATGTGGCGGCGGCCGCCTCGCCTACCCCACTTCGTAGCGCCTTCTGCTGCTGCTGCTGTTGCTGCAGCAGTGCCGCCCCCGCCGCGCCGCCCTGTTGTCGTACCAGCAATGACATCATCTGATGTCCTGCCACACTGGGGCAGTGCCGTACTCCCGAGCTGAGGCAGCAACCCGCCATGAACTGGGTCAGTGTCGGAGGCAGAAGCAGTAGCATCAGGCAACAGCAGCAGAAGTAGCAGTAGCAGCATTGGCATCAGGATGATCTCACGGGTGCAGGGGGTTTCAGGGGGGATGGGGGGGGGATGCGGGGGGATGCGGGGGGCACCCGTACAGCAACCGAGCCGGCAGCAGCAAGACATATACACACACAGACACAGACAGAGGCTCAGTTTCTTTATTTAAACACACACATACACACACGCGCGGATGTAGGTTCCCCCCCTGCCCAGCTCCCCCTGTTCCAGACCCCCCACCTCTCCCCCCACACACCTCCACCTCACCAGGTCCCCCCTCTCCCAGTAGCTGTGCGCCAGGCAGTTCCAGGCACTGGGGTTCAGTGGCCTCAGCTTCACCTGGAAGTGGCAGTGGCGGGATAGTGACAGTGACAGTGACAGTGGCAGCAGAAAGGGTGGGGGGGATGGGCGCGTGCGTGTGTGCGGGGCGAAAGGTACGTATCTTTTCTCTCCAGGGCCGCCCCTTTAGGGCCCCCCCCGGGGGGAGAAGGGCAGGTCAACAAATAAATTCCTCATCCCATTCTTTCATTCATTTCTTTATTTACCCTTCTATCCTAGCGGTTCGGGTTCTGTCCTTGGCGTAGCAGGTAGCGGAGGAAAACAACGCTTATAGTTAGAGTAGTTAGACCTGGAAATGCGGCCCATCTACCGCGCCTTTCACCCTCTACCCGCCGTCATAAGGCCCGCTTCCGTCTTCGCGGCATCTGAGTTGGTGTGTTTTTTTTCTCTCTCTCTCCCCCTCCCTCCCTCCTTCCGCCCTTGCCCCCCACCCCCACCGCCGCCTGCAGTCCACTAAGAGCCGCATCCGAGGTGCCGCCTCCACGCAAGTACGACGACAGCGCCGCCGCCAGCAGCGCCGCTCCCCTCAGCGGCAAGTGGGAGGTGGCGGCCGCCGGCTCATCAGCCAACAGCGCCAACATGCGGGAGCTGCAGCTCTCGGCCCGCCTCAACAACACCTCCACATCCTCCTCGTCCCCCTCATCCTCCTCATCCCGCCGCCGCTGCTGATGCTCTTGCTGATGCTGATGGTGTTGCTCTTCGGCTGTCCCCGCCGCCGGCGACGCGGCCGCCTCCTGCGAGCATCCACCGTGGCGCGACCATCCCCTACTGCCTGGTCGTACATTACCGTACATTCGCTTTGCGTCCGCCAGGCGGGAAAGTTGCTCCACGAGCACCTCTAGCTGGTCTCGGAGGTGCTGTTGTGGATAGAGGGAGTGCGAATGGGAAGGGGGAAAGAGGAGAGGGGTGATAAGGGAACGGGGGCCGGGAGGAAGGCCCATCAACACCCACAACCCTTGGAACATATCAAGCTAGTGAACCAGTCGTTTTCGAGTTTGCTGCAAGACGCTTTAGCTCAAGAGGCTCAGACAATTTGACTTGACATTTGCTGACTTGCCGTACGTGTTTACGATGTAATAGGTCATTTGTTTGCGAGCTGTTGATTGGTAAAGATAGCAAAATGCGGTACCGCACCTGCATTTGCGCGCTTGCAGCAGAAGCGCCGGACGGCATCGTTGTTCGCCCTGTTGCTTTTATACAAAATTCAAGCTATTCCTAATCTTGGAAGTAATTCAGCATCATTGCGCAAAGCATAAGCTGCGCATTACCAATAATGAGTTACGATGCGTTGGGTCTAATGTGGACGGAGGCCCGGATAGATCGCAGAGTTGTCCATCAAAATAACGCTTTGGTGCTCAACTTTTTTTTTTATCTGAAGTGTCATGAAGCCCACGGCTGGACCAAGCGGAAGGAACCTGCTCCCGCATCCCGCCATCTCGTACAGCTGGGTGCAATTCCTAAGTTAGGGGAAAAGGTGTGCCCAAGGCGATGCATCTCAGGATCGGCCTTCGGTAATGGATCTGAACATCAGTGTAATGGCAAAGGGTGTTTCCGATATTACTGTAAGGAGGTAACGCTCACAGGCTCGGTGACACCAACCCCATACATTGCTACACATGGTGCCGATGGCACCATAAATGCAACTGAGATGCTGCCGGACTCCTGGAGCTTCCAGTTAGCTGACTCCCTCTTGCGTGCAACAAACACAGCAAAGGAACCCGCAGATGGAGCCAGACTTCGAGTGCTGGCCTCACCACCCACCCAAACAGTTCCTGTTACATGATGTAAAATGGCAACCTTATATATAAGCTTACCCACGGGTCATCCGTTGCCATGCTGACATCTCGTCCTGCAGACGAATGGAATCCAGTTCCAACCAAATTGCTCGTCCACCTGCAGCCCATGAGACAACGGATCACATAGGTTTGAGTCATCTGCAAGAAAGCATAATATACCGCAAGGCAGAGTTTTTGAAGTGAAGATAGCCGCCGGACACTTGTGCTTGGAAGGAGGGGATTCCGATTAGAATTTTGGACTTCATCTTCTTGGGCGATCAGCTTGCTTGACAGACGTGTATGTGCTGCCTATCATAGGAGCTATTCCAAGCTCTTGATACACAGATAGCAGTTCTCCACGTGTCGGAAGATCGGTGCAGCAGCTGTCAGGGCTTGTTCCTGAAATAATGGAATATCGAAATCCATAATTTGGGGAATTTCTAGGTACCTTGAGGGATGGAGGTTGCTTTTGCGCCGAAGGAAGCAGCAGCAGCACGGCCGGCCACCGGTCCATCAGTTAGGAGCTCATTTCTCAGGATGGCTTGGTGGGAAGGCCTACGTAGGGCGATTCATCTGCTGCTTCGAGCTGCTGCAAGGTTTCGTCGCCTGCTGCAAGTCCTGGCGCGCCAACCCGGCACGTTGGTCCGTGCACTTTTCCGTTCACCGGGCTCACTGTTGAACCTTGTGCGGTGGGTCCTTTCCTCAAGACCGGCCCGCCTGCTACTAGCAACAGCGGCATCGCTAATCTGCATAACGCTCCAGTACCATCGCCCAACCGTTGCCGATATTCAACTGTCGTCCTCCTTGTCTCTCCTGTTCGGGATGTTCAGGTAAGCAACCTATATGTAAACAATAGTACATTATATAATAGGTTCCGGTGGAAACCCTAGCGCGGACATTCCACAGGTCATTTTTTGACGCGACCGCTTTGGAAACAGCCATCAAACTGCGAATTCCCCTAATGGCTATGCGTAAATCCAACGAAAACCGGATTTCCTTTCCTAGCCCTGTGCGCGGTACTTCATCTCATGTACCACACTGCGCGATGCCGCTATGCACCGCTGTGCCGCAGGTTGCAGGGATCCCTTGCCGTGCAGCTGGGGCCTCCGGAATCCCGCAACTCCAGAAGCGAGGATCCCAACATCCGGGTGCAACAGCAGCAGCACGGCGGCGACGAGCTGCGAATTAACTGCCCCAAGGTAGGGGCTCTTCCCCCTGACCCCATAGCAACCCCCTTCTCCCCACCTTCATCCCGTGAACCAACGCGGTCCGTGGCGATGCCCCCGCTGCTGTCCTATCCCACCGCCGCTTCCCATACCCGATCCGAACCCACACCGGACACGATTCGACCTCAAACCGAAGTTAATCCCATCGCCGAAGATCTGCGACTTCATTGCCCCCTTCCTTTTTCATTGCCTCCTCGTTTGTTTGTTGACCTCTCACCCTCCTGTCCCTGACGTAAAGGACCTCAAGGAGTCTATCGTGCGATTCCTGGAGTCCCAGGCGACAAGAAACAGCATCAACCACCTAACCGCCGCTACAGCCGCTGCCACCGCCCAGAGCCCCACCACTGCGGCGGCCGCTGCTACCGGCACCGCCGGCCAACAGCAGCGGCAGCAGCATCTTTGCAGTCCACCTAAGCACCACCGTCAGCAGCAGCAGGTGGAGGTGGAGCAGCAGCGGCCGTACGTGACCGAGGTGGAGGAGGCCGCGCTGCGGAGTACCGTGAAGTATCCCCCTGGAGGATTCACCCTTCCAGAGGTTGCTGATGTGCCGAGGAATCCATGGGAGGCGGTTGCCGATGGTGCTGCCGCCGTCCCGGCGACAGCGGATCCCGCCGTTGTCGAAGCAGATGAAGACGCCGGAAGCTACAGCTCCGCGGATAGCACCGCTGGCGGGGGCTGTGGTTTTGAGAGCTGCTGCTCTGACTCCTTTCCTGTAGGAGCGCCAGCGGCGGGCCTGCCGGTGGCAACCCGTACTACGCACGGCACCGCGGCAGCACCGGTGCTATCGTCTGTGGATGCGCTGCTGCCGTCGACACCGCCGCTAGGGTGTTCTCCGGCGGCCAATGTGGCTGGTGGTTCCGGAATCGGAGCCGCTGAATGCCAGGAGAAGGGCCCCATGGACCGGTCCGAGTTCCGCTCCCTCATGTCGTATGCGTCGTCATACAAGTCGTCGGTTGCGGCCCGGCCGAACTCTCCGCGGCGGGAGCTTGCGAGCCACGGGTTGCCTGTAGCATTCGACGGGGTGGACTCGCAGGAGGCCAGGGCCGCGGCGATGGTACCAGTGGCCGGGCCCGCATCTGCAGCGCCGGCTTGTGGTAATGACGGGAGTGGTGGCGTCAGTGGTGGTGGCTGTGTTACCCTCCATAAGAGTCCCGAAAGCATTCTGGGTCTTCAAAACCTGGGTCTGGAGGGCTGGGTTGAGAGTCATCGTCGCTGGGAGAGCCGTTACCTGGAGGACTGATGTGGCTCCTGGATGATCATTGGCAGGATAGCGGGGAACTGAGTGAGGACGGGCCTTATGAGGGAGCAATGACCATGGCTCCGGAACGGGTCTTCTGTGTCGCGCGCCTCTGCCTTCATATATCACAATGTGTTGCACTGCCGCCTGCTCTGCGGGGTTCTTGACCTGATCTGTTGCGGTCCGTTGAGAGCTCCATAAATATGAAAATGTGGGTGCCTGGACGCCTTCGGAACGGATTTGCCATGTTACCCTGAGCGAGTGTGTGGCTCTACGTGGCAGCTGCTTAGGGGTTTGCAGGTCAGGGCTTAGGGGTTTGCAGGCAGCGGCGTTGTTAAGGTCATGAGGCTACGTTAACCAAAATAAAGAAGCATCTCAAGCTAGCAGCAGGTCTTTTTTCGCCGCTCGCAGAGGATGCCGTCTCGTCATACGTCGTATGCTCATATGTGGTCACGCAGCAGTGGGTTTATCCAGCGTCACAAGAAATCTCTGTACATTATAGCAACGAACGAGGGACTTGCCGACTACTGCTTCTCTCCGTGTTCGTTGTCGTCTGCTGAGCACATTTGGTATGACTCTCTTGTGAAAAGGCCGAGAGGAATACAGGGACGAGTGCGTGGGGATTAATGCGTGGCCGAAAAGGGTTATGGCACCGTTCCAGGTGGTAAACCTCGCACACGTTTGCTTCGCCGCGGGTGAAAGGTCTGACAGGTGAGAGATCGTTGGTTGGTTGGTTCAATCAACAGTTGCTAGGAACTGTCTCTGCGGGGCCCCTCGGGGAGTTGCGGGTGGACTCCGCACGCGCCACTTTGTAGCGGGCATCACTTAAGAGTGAGGCTCATGTTCAAATGTTCCTGCTATTGCACAAATGCAAAATATATTGTTACGATGTTGAATTTTTCTAATACTGATAGGAATGTTGCATAAACTTAGAGAGAGTTTGGCCCATTGTAAGCAGATCGTTTCGCCCATAGGCTGGTTCACCTAGCGAAGTCTTTGTGAAAATAAGAACCGCACACCGCCTTCCTCGGCACTAGCAAGTGCGCAAATACAACATTAGCATACTCCATAGTCTGGAAGAGACTCGTGGTCGCGAGGTTGAGGGGGGAAATCTCGAGTAGGAGGCCGCGGCAGTAGCGGCGGTGACGGCGGCTGTGGTGACACTGGTGCCGGAAAAACAGCCTCAACAATTACAAGACACATTAGCGCCCGCACACGCAAGGCCCCCGCCCAATTGCAGCTCCAGCACAAGCAGCAGCCAAGCAACACCCCACCATGTGCATCGCCGAACGGACATACACATGTGCCACCTACGAGCCAGACACCGCAACCAGCTCCAATTTGCAGCGCTCACACAACCCTGGCTGCCCAAAAAGCATCAGACCCCTACACCATATCACATCAGGTGATATGCAGCCCCAATATGAAAGTGGTGGGACCCAGGAGACCCCGGGGGAACCTTCGTTAGTGCCTTGCGTCCCGTTGCCTGCATGGCCACGTCTTCCACCTCTTCACAAACCCAGTGGGCTCCAACACTCCAGTATTGCTCCTCCTGCTGATGCTGATGCTCCTCCATCTCCGTCTGCCCCTCTCGGTCTCTCCTCCCCTTCCTCTCCTCGCCCTTTGCTTCTCACAGCACGCCAGCCTCTGTCAGGAGCTTCTGAAGAGTGCCGTTGGCCGCAGCTGCCGCCGTGTCGTCGCCGCCGCCCAGGAACTTGCCGTTGATGAAGACGCGGGGCACACTGCGGCCGCCCGTGACCTCCAGCAACGCGTCTTGCATGACGTCCGTGTCGGGCCGCTCGTCCAGCTGCCGTGTCGGCAAGCCGTTGGTGTGTGTTGGGATTGCCACATAATCATGATCGGCATGAGCGGTTGAACATCCGGGGCCGCGACGTTGACGTTCGCGGGAGCGGTCGACCGAGGGCCGGTTGCATGGCCGAACGGGAGTTTGAGGTGTCAGGAGGAGGGGGAAGAAAAGACGGCACGTCAGATATGGGCATTGAGCCATACTTTACAAGGCTTAGCAGATGGCAAAAAATAATAGCACCACCCGCCTGTAAGTGGGGTAGGGCAGTACACGACAATTAGTCGAAGTAGCTAGTGACCATGTAGCTTGGCAAGCGGGCGCCATGACCACCGTGTATGCCTGCTTGCCCGTGTGCCAGAACTCTACCATGTTTCATGTTATGACGACGTTGCTGTGCGGAGTGAAAGCTTTGTGAAATTCTATATACTGCTGCAGACTTCAGGTGCAACGTGGCGGCCGTGTAGCAACGCAGCTGCAACACGCATGGAGGCCTTATGCTCACGAGGTGTCGCGGCTCAGATAGCGCGTGCCCATCGGTTCAAAGAGACTTGGGGCAAGGCTTGTAAACCCGCATGCAGACACGCTGCTTGCTGGCCAATCAGCTCTCCAGTAAGCTTTTAAGCGGTGGTTTAAGTGCCCGCGAAGGAATTATCTCACACCTAACGCGTGCGGCGCACCAATCTACGGTATATCATTAGCGCCGCATGAGCTCGTGCGCAGAATGCCTGCGCGGCAATTCGCTCGCTACACGCACGCCAGGTAGGTTCTACATAGGACTCTTGAGGTTGCAAGTGGCAACCGATGACGCCTACCTCGACAACCGTGTACTGGTTGGGCTTAATGAACTGGTTGAGGGCATTCTTCGCTTTCACGCAGTACGGGCAGTAGGTCTTGCTGTACACCATCACCTGGAGGGTCACAAGGGTGGCGAACACACCACAGAGACCCAACTCAGCGCTGGACGAGCGCAGCACCCCCCACCGACAATCGGTGAAGTTAAGCATACCAATATGGTTTAGACAAGCTTGGCCGCTTCTGCCTGTCCGCCTGAAAGGGCCCCCGCCGTCGCAAGGACGGAACCACTAACAGATCCCATCAACGAGTCAGGAGGAAAGCGATGTATGACGACCGATGTATACGTGACAGCTTCTCCTAAAATAATATGTGCACAATTCCGTTCCAACTGACCTTATTCGCCGTGATGGCCGCATTGATCTCCTGCAGCGCCTCGGCCTTGCCCATGTTTCCACCCGGTTTTGCGGACTGATTACCCGTTTTGTCGAAGGATTGGCTTTTCCGGGCGTAAAGTACTTCAGCAAGCTGTTTTGGTGAACGGACGAGCCAGGCAATAGAGAGACAACACGCTGTCACAATGATTAGCTGTAAGATATCACTTCTTATTGAGACGGGCATCGTCCCTGACGCACCGTTGTGCGTTAGGACTGGCCGTTGGGCCTGGGGCATTTCTGGCATCGCCGCTTCTAACGGTTTCATCAACGACACAGTCTTTGCCAGCCAGTTGTACTGTGGCAGCGGACTGTCGCCAAAACAAACGAACCATTGTAGTCATGCATGTGTGCATCGATCATAAACCAATGGAAGACGGAAGCTTCCGGTTGGTGACCCTTCTCTTTGATGCTAGCCGCGCCCCGCAACCAACCCACCCACAAAGTATAAATTTGCGCCGGCACCACACTGCCGCAAACCTTCTATTAAATGCATTCTGGAAGGGAGGAAATGGAAACAGGGAAAAGGACACTGGCCCGAAGCCATAAACTAGTAATTGGCTCGAGACACACAGACCGTTTGCCATTCGATACTGCAAGATACGGCAGACTCACCACTACCGCACCACAAGCACATTTCCTATATTCGCCTAAAATCCGATAACGAGTTCGCCTCTTCGTCGCATGGCAGGCGTCTCACAGGATTCCTTAAACCTGTCAACTTATTGCTAAGGTCTGCCCTGTCCATCATTGCAGCCCCCCCCGGCTCTCCCCCCGGCTCTCCTCGCCCCCTGCTCCCGCGAGCACCACACCCCCCGCGCGTACCCTTGAGCTCGCCAACCGCGCACTGTTGCGCCTGGAACTCTTCAAGGCAAGGCTCCCGAACATCACATACCGTACTCAACCTCAGAAGGGATGACATCAAAGAACCCGAGCGCCCAGTCAGTCTCTGTCTGTGTGGCCTGTGCTATCTATGCCTTAGCGGTTTGACTTGCTTCGCGCACAAATGCATTCCTGGCTCTCGTGATTTCCCAACAGGTGACTACGTCCAACAGCTTGAAAATAACGACAGGCAAGGGCAGTGATGGTGGGTTGGTGGCAAGGGCAGCGGCGGTGGGGTCGCACCGGATCAAGGCGGAAGGCAAGTGGGCAGCGGCCCCCGGCAGCTCTCCCCCCTGCTCTCCCTCCATACCGCGGTCTGCGAAACCCTAAGCCCTAAGCAACAGAGAGTCACATTCCCCAGGAGGCATGCACCTTCAACCGGGAGAAGCCACCACCTCACAGGTGCTGATGGCGATGCTGTTGATCCCGCTGAGTCCTCGGCTGCATCGTCTTTCCGCTTCTTATTTTCAAGCCGTTCGATATCTCCGCACAAGGACAGCCTTTTCTAGCTGTTGTGATGCACCTGTAATAACGAGCTTCTGGTTAACACCTCTTGGTGTGTTAGGGCTTCGGTGTGTGTGTGGGGGGGGGTGACGCATGGCTGCGGTGAGCGCGTTGTGAGCGAGGTGAATCGGTACCGCAGGTAAAACACCATTCGCGACAAATACGCGGCTCCGCCTTCCAGGACGGCCGCTCGCGTCAGTCCCCACTCCCCAGCCTTGAGCTGAGCGAACAGTCAAACTACTCTCTTATTGACGCCATGGCGCGGCCGCGCCTAAACAGGGTATGGCCCATCACCTAATCCACAAACACGCGCACACACATGCACGCCCCCATATACACACGCACCCCCCTCTCTCTCTCTCTCTCTCTCTCTCTCTCTCTCTCTCTCTCTCTCTCTCTCTCTCTCTTACACACACACACACACAGACACACACACACACCCTCTTTCTCTCCTCCGGTGCTTCCCGCCAGCGTCTCAGTTCTCTCCACACACGCCGCCCCGCGCCGCCCAAGGCCATTGGGCCACTACAACATCGTCGACTATAAAACGAGCACGCGGCACCACACATGAAAAACAATATACGGAATCAGCAGTATTACTATACACAGTATGAGATGACCGTAAAACGAATACGTTGCCGAGACGGTCTTCCCCACAGCCACCTTCCACTCTCGCCAGCTGTTTCCTTAGATGGATTAGCGTTGCCCCCAAGTAGTTCTCTGTGGAGGACCTCCACCTCCACCTCCATTTACTGCTCAGCCGGTTCAACAGCTGGCCAGCTCCTCTACGCATCCAGCAGGAACTCATCACTGGTCAGCACAATGCCAGGATCCACACCGCCGTCACTGCTGGCGGCCCCGCCAGTGGAAGTGGTGATAGCGCCATCCTGCGGCCTGCCAGTACCGCCGCCGCCGCCACCTGCGTCCCCAAAGGAGGAGACCACACGAGGTCCTACCGGCAGCCCCTCCGGCGGCGGCGCCCCCGCCGTGCCAACCCCTGCGATACCCTGGAGCTGCTGCAGCTGTTGCTGAAGGTCCGTCGGCGCCGCTGCTATACCGACAAGGGCAGGCGCCGACTGCATGCCGCCGGTGGCGGCGGCGGCGGCGGCGGCGGCAGCGGCAGCTGCTGCCGCTGCCGTGGCCGCCGCCACAGCAGGATCCAACTCAAGCTGCGGATTCTGCTGCTGCATTTGCTGTTGCACGTGCTGTTGTTGTTGTTGTTGTTGTTGTTGCTGGGCCGGGTCCTCTGGTTCTTCTGTGTGGGACTCCACGAAGCCCTCGCGCTTCTGCCGCATGGCCCGATGAGCGGCCTGCCGGCGGCCCTCACTGCGAAGCGTCTCGATGAGCTCGTCCTGCGGAGGGCAGTAGTCGTGGTAGTAGTAGTAGTAGTAGTGTAGCAAAAGCCGACATCAGCCCCGATCAGCGAATTCATACACCCATATCAGATCGATCAACCGGCTTCATGCCGGTACGTTTTCTCCTCCCTTTTTTCGCAGGCATCCTCGCCTCCCCGCGGTAATTTACCCGTGAAAGGAGACGATTTATTGTTCCAAGAGGATGACGTCACTGGTAGTGAATTTCATGGCCGCGAACGCTGCTGGGCACCGTACACCTGTGGACGTTTACCTGCGTGATGGCCTGCAGCCACGCAAACTCCTTCTCGTACTCGGTAGGATCGAAGTTGGTGATGCCGCTCTTCACGCCCGCGGCGTTGTGCAGCTCGCACCAAAGCATCATCTTGTCGTACGCTCGGGCAGCTTCCTCCTCGTTGTCGAAGCAACCTGTGGAGGCACGGGCAGAACAGGATACGGAAAAGAGCGGCGTCAGAGCGATTACAAAAACCCAAAGGTTGGTTGGCTCCTGTTCATTCGACGAAGTGTCCAGATCCACATCCACCAGAATTGCAAAGTTGTGATATCCGGATATCCGATCAGCATATGCGTTCCCTTTGACGCTTGGATTTTGAGAGGATTGGCATTCAGGCAGAGAAAGCTGGGGTGATGACGGGGTAATGTTACGTGGCCCAGCGACGGGGCTCCCTCTCCAACTACACTCCCTATGCACGTCGCGCTTACATCGGCAGTAAGTGGAGATGCTGACACCTGAGCTACAGCAGGGTGATGGCAACACAGCGGATAGCAGCGCCTGCTCGTATTGGCAGAGCTGCCCTCCATCCACCGCGCAGGAGGCCCGAGGATTGGCACAGGCTGCGTAAGGGCGGCCCGAGAGCGATTTGTTCTTACCGAGGGAGGTGGGTTTGCCGTTGCGGCGGAACTGCGCCTCCCAGCGCTTGGTGGGGAAGGTCTGATGCACGCCGCGGTACTTGGATGTGTACGTGCGCCCTGAGCCGTTCCCCTTGCTCTTTACTGCACGGAGCAGCTTCATGGCGGTGCCCATTTTCCCAACAGGCACCTGGTGTTGCGCGACGGCTTTCTGCACAGGCAGGATAAGGTGGTGGGGATAGCATCTGTGGGGGTGCAGTCGATTGTTTTCAGTTGTGTAACGATGTTTACTGCACCCATGGGTACTTTTGGGTTGGGGTGCAGGGCCTGCTCGGAAGCTGAGAAGGTTCTGCGGTTGTGTATTTCTTGAACAGCTTGTTTGGGCTGTAATGGAATCCTCTACCCCCTCTATTGCAGAATCCTTCTATTGCAGACTCACCATGCGTTGCTGGACCCGGAGTGCCGCGTTTGACGGCATCTGGGCTTGCCGGTTCCTGGCGGGCCTATGAGAGCCCCAGTCAGCAACACTTAGTCCAACCTCCTGCAAGTACTCCAGCTCGCGGATAGTAACAGACCGCGGTCTGCATATCGTGGGCTGGAAAAGCAGTGCGCCTTGGCGGAGGCGTGCCTGCGGGGAGCCACATCATGTGTGACCCACGAGGCCAACCTCTGACCGCCTTTCAATGAGCACGGCCTTGCCTGTAACAAGTCTAGCTGTTCTTTTACTGCCATACCACCACCCATCTGTATAAGCTCCGGCCTGTAATGCGTAGCAACAAGTTGGCAAATTTACTTGGCAAGTCACCTGGGTCAAAAGAGGTAAGCCTTACCAGGAGTATCGGCGCGAAATGCCTGGAAGGCTGCCCAATACCCGTATTTGCTGATTAGCCTGCCCACTGCTGCTAGCCTCTTGCAGAGGACCAACTTCAGACGGGCGCTCCACCACATCGTGAACAGCTTGCAGCTCCTGGCCACATTCTTCCTTTGCTGATATTGAGTGTAGATCGGCAGACATGATAATTTACATAAGTTCCTAAGCTTAATGTAGAAGTAAGCGGTTACAGTAGTTACACAAAGAATAAGTACAGAGCAGTTCGCAGATACAAAATTATTAGCATTCAGTGTAATAACTGAAGCGGTTTAGGCTTTGTCAAACGAAATCTCAACCGCACGAGCCAGTACGAACGGTCGTTGCAGTAACAGAGTCGTCTGTCTTGGCCAGTTCTACCTCGTCTCGCACGCTATGATCAGACAAATGCAGCGCTAACGAACTGCAAAACATTAGAGCCGCCCTCAATCAGGGGGTTCCCGTACAGAAGAATAAGCGTCCAGTGAGCACCGAAACCAACCGTCATGGAAGGTTGTCGCCTACGCAGCGCCCGTGTCACCGCCCGGCGTCTCCCGATCCCGTAGCAATGGCCACGACGACATACTTGAAATTCGAAGCGCGTCAAAGCTATCCTGAACCACACGCCCCGCCCGACCCATCCCACCGCCGCCGCCACCAAACAACATGATACCCTGATCCCCGCTGCCCACGTTACCACCCAGCACCAGAGCTCCAAACGTGTCAAGCGCAGGCGTATTGGGCGACGTGCATTGCATCGGAACGGGGACTTCCGCTCCCAGGTCCTGGTCGAGCGTACTTTCCACGTCTCCAAGAGCTCCCCCCACTTCCAACCTGCCATAAAGCTCGGTCCTGTCTAAGGCTGCGGTAACAAGGCTATCAGGATGGGGCATGCTGACAGGGGTCGCGCCCTGCGCTGCAGTTATTCCAAACCCCAGGAAGCTCTCAGCCACGCCCGATGGAGGGAAGATGTGTGTACCTGGCAGAGCCGGGGTCGTGCCAGCCGCGGAGGGGTCCCAAGAGAATCGCAGCTTAGGGTGCGGCAGCAGGTTCGGCGTGATGCCGCTGCTGTTGGGGCCGCCCGCCGCGGACACCTTTGCACGGTTTGCAGCAACGGCGAGGGCGTTTAACGGGAACTTGAGCTGCTGTGGATGGGAAAAAGCGGAGCATGGGTGCGAACACAGTAACAATTAGGAAGTATGAAAGCCGTTGATGGTGCCTTAATAAAGCATGTGGGCTGTGCGCATCAGGGCACGACCGGAACAGCACATCCTTGGCCAACGGTGACCATGAGCCATGCCATGGGATCCACAACTCAACGACAATGTGAGCTGCGACATAACATTGACTCGCGCGCCTTCGTTGGGACAAATCCTTGACGGGGTCTCAAATACCATAGCCAGGTTCTTCCCCAACAGGCTTATCCCAACAGGAGATGAGTCTGGGCGTGTGTAGCGAAGAACGGATCTTACTCTGTAAGAAAGCAGTTTAAAGCTTCCGCACACATAAAAAATATCCGCACAAAGACTCCGTTAGGGCAACATCTTTGAGGCACTTCAAACCTACCCCGGGGCCTGGAGTGAGGACCTGACCATATCGCATTGAGACGATGCTGTGCGGCGTGGGGGCCACTGTCCCCGTTGCGCCCGCCGCCAGCCCCGTGGGCGGCAGGCCCAGCGGATACGCCGCTGTAACCAAAGGCTGCTTGCGGACCACGGCGGTTCCATCACCATGCCCAGCACCAAAGGGACCAGTGGCCTCACTGCCTTCCAGAGGCAAGCTTGTAGACGAGGGTGGCTGCAGCGTTACATCGCCAGGACGCGCTCCAAACGCATGAAAGCTGGGTGACGGACCCTGGTCGGTGGCTGAGGATTGGCCGTCACTGTGAGCTGCGCCAAAGCCAAAGCCGCCAGAGTCTACAGAGGCACTGATGGCTGCGAGGGCCCCAGGTGTTGCGACAAGGCTGGTACAAGGACTTGCGTCCACCAGCCAGCTTAGGTCCTGCATGCGTGGCAGGACCAGGGAAGAATGGGTACGAGGGTCGCAAGCGGATGTGAAATCTAAGCTCCGGAAACGGAGAGTATTGAAAGTGCCGCCTGCGGAAGCCTCATCGGCAACATGGCGAATAAAATAACTCAAGCATGAGAAGGCCACGCTCTTGCAACCTGCAGAGATGTAAACACACGGATGGTAACTTTCGTGACCCCCTAAGTTACGTAAACTTGTGTCCACGTGCTGTTAAACATATCATTGTGAAAAAGAATTGCGAGAGCCAGAACATCCTGAGCGCAGCGTTTCCCGGTGGCGCACCGGCGGACGCTTGGGTGTCGGATCCGTTTCAGTAGGCGCGCCGTTGGCTGTCATCCCGTGGATGTCATCCCCCTGGACCTCCTGTGGCTTCTCGTCACAGAGCTCCACTTTGACGGGATTCTCGGAAGCAGCAGTGGATGAGACAGTTGCCATGCCCGGCTGTCCGTCCTGGATGTAAGAACGCACACGGGGGGGCCAGTATGTCAAAGCGGGTTGTATACGCAACTGTCTCGCGTCTGGCCGTTGCCTTTAAAACTCGTGTGGCTGTATGGGCTGTGCAGTTGCAATAAACGCATCATGCCCAGAAGGCAGATTGATTAAGCCCAGGAGGCGACATGACCGCACCAGCCAACCGTGCACTTGTATCCCCCGCGCGCACCTTGGTGTGCAACGCCGCTGCACTGTCTGGCGTCGGCACACGGGAAGGCTGCCCTTCGGCTTGGGCGGTAGACAAGTCAGAGCGTCCACGCACTACCGCCCCTTTCGCTCCAGTTGCACCAGCTGCGCCAGAGTGCTTCGCCAACGTGGGTGCCGGCTTCCCGCGCTGAAGCTGGGGCCCAGAGCCACCATGCGTGGGCCCTGCGGGCTGCCTTGCGACAGCTCGCGGCTGGCATGGCTGCAGCACCGGTGCCTTGCGCGCTGGCGGCCGGTCTGGTTGTGAAGTTAGTCCCTGTATGGATGCCCGTGCACCGACAGTTCTTGCCATCAGCTTGCCAGGCGGTGCCGGGCCGGTGTTGTTTGCCGCCGCCGCTGGCGCATCAGTGTTCGCAGCCGTCGGCTCCTGGACGTGTGCTGGGTTAGAGCTCGTGCGGGCCAGCAGCACTTCGTAGTGGCTGCGGCGATGCGTTCGCTCCTGTTCCACGTTGAGTCTGGCGGTCTGGGCTGCAGCCTCCGGCCGCACGGCCGCACCAGTAGTGGCCAAGGCGCTGCTGCGGGGCAGCGGCCGTTGCGCATTCCTCGTGTTGTCCTCCGTCACGGTGGTGGGTCCCTGGGGAGCTGCGGCGCGGCCGTGCTGCGACGCAGCGTCGCCTATGCGGTTCCCAAATACAGTCGACGGCTTGACCTTGGGCGCTGCAGCAGCGGTAGGGGGCCCGGCAGCGGCTGCGACGGCTTTCGTATGCTTGCCACCGCATGCAATGCTTACAGGCACGGTCGTTGGTGCCTTCTGCGCACCGGCACCGCTGCCGGCTGTCGTCTTTGCTGGCGGAGCCGCTGTCGCCCCTGTTGCTTTGGAAGCACAAGCTGCGCTGCTGCTGCTGCCTGCAGCAGCAGCAGGAGCGGTGGTAGTGCCCGACAAGGGCTTGTGCACGGCGCCTGGGCGAGCAGATTGGGACCGCGGCACCACATTCACACCTGCAGCAGACGCGCCTGTCGCCAACCTGGCTGTTGGTGGGCGGCCAGTATCAGCCGCAACACAGGCGACAGTTCCAACAGCACGCCCGGCGGTTGTGGCAGCGAAGTCAATCTTGGCTTTAGCCTTCATTGTACCGCCCAGCACTGCCCGAGCAGACATTGCAGGTGGGTCCCGTGCAATTTCCTGACTCTCAGGCTGTCTTGGCAGCTGGGGGACACCTAATGGACGCTTAGCGGCTTGCACCTCGGCCACGGCAGCCTGTGTGCTCGGTGCCGCGGTCGTAACCGGCACCATGCCGGACAAGTGGACCGAAGAGAGCCGCCGCGCAGGGGGCGCGCCGCCCGGGGCCCCTGGACTGCGCGTCAAAACGGGCTGGTGCCGCAGAGGCACCAGGTCTGCAGCGACGGCGGCGCTGGAATTACACGGATGCGGAGTCCCAGTGGGCGACTTGCACGGCGCCAGGCGCTCGAGGTTGAGCTTCGGCACGAGCGGAATCTGCACCGGCGCCTCCACCATTGACAATGCAGTGATCGCCGGTGGCACCAGCACCTTGAGATCCGGAACGCCCGAGGTAAACTGCGACGGGATCTGCAGGGGCACATGCTCCGTTGCTGCGCCGCCAGCGAGACTGCTCCTTCTTCGGCGTGTACTCGCTGATAGAGAGCGATTGCTCTTTCCTACCAGAGGTCCCCGGAGCGCCGGGCTGCTGGACGGCCGTCCTGTACACCGCAGCGCACCAACTTTGCCACCCGCAGACGTCACGCGCTCGGCAGCGCCTGCTTCTAGTGCAGCGACCGGATTGCGCTCCTGGCGGGCCCGCTTGGATGGAGACGTGACGGGAGCCGCCGCCCGCTTGGTGGTTGGCAGCTTTTCAGGGCTGTTGCGGGAAGCCTCGATGGTGGCCGGTGCAGCCTGCGGCTCTGGTGTGGCCTGCGCGTTGCTGTACCTGCCTGCTGCTGCACCAGACACGCTTGCTCCGCCGGCGCTGCTAACGCGACCCAGCCTCACCTGGGGGTGAATCTCTTCCCCATCAGGCTCACCTTCCTTGCCAGTATGGGCATTAGAAGAAACCTCCGCTGCACGCTTGCTCTTGGTTTGCTTTCCGGTCTCCTTCAGGGCTGCCGTGGGAAACCCTGCTGCAAGGCTCTTTCCAGTGTGCACCGCAGCCGCGCGGGCTCCCCCAGTTGCCAGTGCCGCCTTAGTAGTTGCCGAAGCGGCATTCGCAGCGGATTGCCTGGAGCCAGCACCAGCCTTCACGGCAACAACACCCAACGAATTGCGTCGCGCGCCCGGCGCATCACCCGTTGTGCCATTCTGACTGCCAACAGCAACCACCTTGGTTTCTGGGTCCCCAGCTTTCGCAGTAGACGATGGCTTCGAGCGGGCTGACCGCCTTGCGCGCGGCTGGTCAGGCGCCACCTGTATCTTGGCCGATGGGAGGCTGATGCCGGTGCCTGAGGAGCCAGCTTCAGCTGCTGCGGCAACCGGAGCGGCCGCGGCTGGACCCGCGGGCGCTGCTGTGCCCAGCAGACCAACTGGTGCACGAGATACAACCGGTGGGCATTTCATAACGGAGAAGGGCGTCACGGGCGGCGAGATCCCCATGGCAGGACGCACTCGCTTGACGAACAAGGGTGTCCCTGTCCCCGTGGCGACCGCCTCTGGTTCCTCGCCTGGTGCTGCCGCAATTACCGCCGTCTTGAAGTCGCCGCCTCTGTGAGCTGCTGGGGGCGGTGCTGGGCCTCCGATCATCCCAGTGTTGTGCGGCAGCGTTGTCTGCATTGCCATGCGAGGCGCAGCTTCCCGCGCTGCGTCGGCCCCGATAGTGCTAGGCCGGCGCGGCTTCTGCGAGGACTGTCGACCAGGCGTAGCAGCTGCAGTGCTGCCGGCCTTCGTTGCCCGCTGCTGGGATTGCTTGCCTGAGGTCGGTTGCTTTGCAGTAGGTGCCGGCGTGTCGCGCGTGTCGGAGCGCTGGCGATGCGCCGAGGTCACTCCGGCAGCCGCCTTGCGAACAATGTCTGCATTCCTGGGCGTGCCACAAGCATGCCCAGCGCGGGGTGTGCATACGGGTGCTCCATATGTTTTCTCAGGCTTTATGTTTGCACGGGGCTGACCCTGAGCGTATGTTGAGTCTGCCGCGCCAAGGGAGGCCCTCCTGTCCGCGCAAGCGCTGCCGCTTGTTTCGCCGCTGCCTTCCAGCAGGCCGTCGAGCATAAACCCCGCAGGAAGGAGTGCTTGTATGTCCAAGTTTTTTGAGCTGGCTGGCGAATACGCAACGGTTTCCAGTTGCGCAAAGCACAACGGATCGTCAGCCAGAAGCTTGAGGGATGGCGTGCTGTCTGGGGGAAGCAGGTGCCGCGAGCCCGAAGGGTGGTCGGCAGCGTCTGCCATGGCAGCAGCAGGCGTGCTGACATCCTTTTTGTGCCGGTCGACATTGTCGGCAGCGGCATACGGCTGGCCGTCCGGTTCGGCTGTAACTGGGCTTCGTTGGATTTCTGTAGCGGTAGCATCTGGGTTCCGTTGGACTTCTGCAATGGCTGCGACTGGGCTCTGCTGGGGTTCCCCAGCGCCTGCGACTGGAGTCCGTTGGAGGTCACCAGCGGTTGCGACTGGGCTCCGGGATGCTGCTGCGCCTTGGAAAGCAGTCTGTTTGTCTGCGACGTTTCCGGCATCGGCAACTCTGAGCTCAGGTTCTGTTACGCTCCTCAGTTTTGACGGTCCTAGCGCTGTAATCCCCGAGCCGTAGGAGCTTGGCCTGCTGCCAACAGCTTTCACGCAGCTGGTTGGGATGCCATCAGCAAACATAAGCGTCTTCCCGAGATGCTTCCGGGATTGCACGGTTGGACATCCGTCAGGTTTGGCAGGCTGCGATGACCTAAGACCTGTCCCCATAGCCGAGTAAAAAACCACGCTGTCAGATACTTGGGCACTGTCATATGTCTTGTTGCTGAATGGCGTAAAAAATTGGGCTTGGTGAGCCTGGTCAGCATTGGCTGGCGTCAACATCTGCTTGAGGTCAGCGAGCTGACCCAGCGAACAACTAACAGAAACCCCCAGTGCAGGATTATCAAAGCTCGTGAAATCATTATCGCGTTTCCTGGGCTCGGCATCCGTGTTAGGAGAGCTGGAGCACAGCAATGGTAGCGTTTCCCGTGCTGACATATCTCCACTCTATTAACATAGCAACAATCAGTGCGTTATACTGCAGAGTGGAGGTACGGTTCCATACGAAGAAGCATTACAGTTCGCACAGTTGTGCAGCAATTTTTAAAATGTCGTAACGCGGATCCCACAACCAAGGGATCCTTCCGGCATGCCAAGGGCATAGTAATACAGCTTGTGATACACATACAGAAGCCAAGGTTTCACAAATGCACAGTACCCCACAGTAGAAGGGCAATAGAAGGGCAGCACCGCCGTAGGTTGCAGTTCAAGCCATTAAAACGCATGTGGGCCAACGAGAATAATAACCGGCGCTGGTAGCACAGGGCGGCCTGCGCGGCCATCCTACACGCCACCCTGCCCGCCCAAGTATGGATAATTCAGCCAAAGACAGGCGACACGAAGCAGTTCATGTCAGGAAAACAGCAAATGTCCCCGGGATGGGAGCATGGCACCTCAAGTGGCCCCGGCCATCGCAAAGCTGTTTCCTTCAAGGCCATACGTACAGCAGCCCTGTGCAGCCCGTGCCAGCCATTTCGGCCAAAGCAACCAGCAACAAGCGCCGTGGCTTTCGGGCCACCCGTCCGCCTCCCCGCGCAACCCTTCCCAAGATACAAAAACTGCAGCATCAGCTTAGCTGTAGGACCCATCCCACAAGGTGGTATATGTCATAGCATGCCGTAGCACATTACAACGAAACCCAACAAAGTAAACCCCCAACAGCTGGTTCTCAGCAGCCGCGCCCGGCGCTAAACGCGCCATAAAACTCTCCCCAGCAGCCGATTACCGCCTTGGCCGGAAGCAGCTCTACATGCGCCAGTAGTCACACAAAGGCGCCGCGCTTGACTAGAGTTTGCTGTAACCGCGCCCCGCACTCGAAGTACTGCGTGCATTTCCGCCGGGTGAGTGGCGGGGTTCTCCCTCAGCGTCGCGAGACGCGTGGGTGAAGTCGCATGCCAGGCTCGTCTTAAAAAAGTCTCCAAATATGTACATAAACCTGCGAGGTCGATGAGGCAGCAATGTGACAATCTTAAGGTGGGCCCTTCCTTTCTTTGCAGCACCGTGAATCGTGAAAAAAGTGGAAATGTGTTTTTTTTAAATGTAAGCAACACGGTGAACTGCGCAACTTTCCCATGCATGTCTTGGCAGGCGCGGCCAACTCCCTCACCCAAAGGAGGGAGCAAGGCACAGCCCCCAGCCGCAGCACGTGCAAGCATGCAGTGATCAGTGGGCCTTACACGTACAGCAACAGCATTTGACAGTATCTTTCCCCTTGTGCAGCAAAAGACATGGGGATATCGTAACACGCCCGAGGATGCTGACGGGGAGCGGGGCTGCCCTACTACGACTCACAACAGCCGCAACTACTTCTTTGCCGCAGCCTTCGCTTACCAGATGCCGACTAGCATCCCTGGGACTGCTCCCAGCGCCGTCCGTACCGCCTGCTCCACCGTGCTCAACACTTTCGCATCGCATACACAGGATTCGCTCGCGCCCGCCTGCATCGCAAGCCAGTACAGCGTCCCGCGCCCCAATCAGCGCAGACATCCAGCAGCAAAGGTTGAAGACAGTCGGTGCCAATCAAATGCGCCAAACAGAAATATTCCTTTGGGCTTTTGAGCAGAAAGTTTCATGCGACCTCTTCGCCCAATCGGCATTGCCTGAGACATCGTCGACGCTAGTGATATCTCCTTTGCGTTTTGTACGTACTGTGCATACATATAGTCCTACTCCTGCTACTCCATTTCTCGACTGGCTGCGCTGCTGAGTACTTCTCGCAGCAGACCGAGTCACAGAAGATCACGAGCACCCTTACTGCACACGCGCGCGTGTACGTTGTACCTGAACGAACTCGAACAGCCGCAGGTTAAGGCACGTGGAGGGACAAGCCGCCGCCGCTGGCCAGCCGTTCTTGATCATCGTGGCCAGGACGAGATCACCGCTTGCGGCCGCCATCTCCCCGGCCGTGACCGTCCAGTCGACGTACCCGTTTTTCCAGTTGTTGTACACCGGCGACACGGCGCCCTGGTTCGCAAGGACCGCCTGAACTGCATGGAGGCCCACCCATGTCAGGATGGCCAGCACAGCCGTCCCCATCATCAAGACGACGACCCAAACCATCATGAGCCACCAGAGAAAGTGAAGCGCCGCGTTGACCGCCCGGTACACGGTTAGCTGCTTTGGGTTTAGCGCTGCGAAGATGAGGGAGTGACAGAAGGAAAGGAGGTGTCCGAAAATGCAATATAGGAAGAGCGGAGGACGCGCCACTGGGAGAGTGAAAGAGTGGCAAGGAAGTGCACCAAACCAAAGGCCACGCGACGGTGCCATTCAGCGGTTCTTCAGGCTCATGTGCTGTTATCAGTCATATTTAAACATGGAAGCCAGCTGGTTGCGGAAGTTCATAGGTGGGCGGGAGCGCGGCAGCCCCAAGCAATAGGTGTTGGGGTCGTTGACCCCGGGGTAGGGTTAGGACCGATTTCGGTCCTCTGCGGGGCTGACGTGAACTTTTTAAAAATATTACTTGTGAGCTGTGAACTGTCCCCCATAACACGTCAGTGGTTCGTGTTATCCCCAATAATTTCCACGCAGTTCGCCAGTCCCAACACGGCTTCACAACACGTGCTCGGGAGAACAACAGGACACGGTCCGTCACGGTGTGTTGCGCGTGCACGCGTTGGGGCACTGCTTCCCAGTACCGCCTATTACTCACTTGCCGCACTCTTTTTCCTCCGGGATGCTTACTTGAAAGATCATGTTCCACACTAAGGAGCTTTCGTAGGAGGCCCAACCCAAAGAGAGCGCATGCAAAGAGAAGGTACATGGACGATGTCCCTTTGATCGCCTCCTCAATGCGGCCTAGGTTGGGGGCCGTGACAGACGGCCCCAAGACTCCCAAAGAGTACTCCACTTGGTGCAATATGACGACGGTGTAGTGGACCCTGCGATCGTGCGGCGGCATGGCACACGTGGCAGGTGCAGCTGCCGGGTGAAACGCATAATCGGAACGTGGGGCCCAAGGTGCTACGTACAGTTACGACTATTGGTGCAGCGTCGGTGCGGCTTGCGGTCCATAACAAAGATTTAAGATTTTACAGCTTACTACCGAAGGGCGTTTAAGGGACATAGCCGACGGACTCTGGCCTCTAGGAAGAGGAATGGTACGGTACGATACGTTCGTGCAGCTCCAAAGCCTACCAAAAGCTCACCATATTGGGACTCCAATAACCATACATAGCATACATCCCATAGGTATTAAGGGAAGATAGTAGATGAGTGACCGTGTTGACATTCTGAGTTACTTTCCCTCGAGTGTATGCGGAGAATGCTTTGTACCAAACTCGCTATTCGGGGCTCACTAGCGCTATGGAGGTGTAAAATGTGTCTAAAGTGTCACAGCTATGGGCGGATTGTGTGATTCGAAAGCAGGACATTTACAAACGAAGTAAAAATGAAAAGAAGGCATTGCTATCCACTGTTGCAACTTTACAACACGACATCATGCAGGAATCTCTAGCGCAACAAGAAACAGTTAATGCCGTACCATGCCGTGCAAACTACGCAAAAGGGCGGGAGCCATGTACTCATGTGCCCTAAGGAAAGCTTTAGGCAGGTGCTGCAGCTGGAGCGCCTTTGCAGTTACTTGTACATTGTAGTTTTCACCTGTCCTTTGACAATTAACAGAATTTCATCCTTTAGGAAACATGAGCGGCTTCGATGGTGCGCGCTACGAAATTCATCCTCAAACATAGCTTTTGATTGACACGCAACACTGGTTGCTCTGTAATGTAGGTGGTCGGGTTTACTACAGCTATCAGGGCCAGGAGGCACCGCGTGAGCCGCTTGAAGAAGGAACTGGCTTAGCCGACAAGGAGCTGGTTGACCACTTCAAAAAATTTATTCAGACTTACCAGATTGGTACCACCAGGGACGTGTCTGAGCGGCGCCTCTATGCGTAAGTACAGCGGGGCAAAACGGGGGCTGGACGCGCACGTTGACAGAAAATGTTGATATTGTGATCTTACTTAAACATGAATGGGACGACTGGGTTCCAGGGGCTGCTTAAAGCTGTTGGACGCCCCAGCTGTCGACCGGGCAACCGACTGCTTATGAACCGCCGAAGCCTTTACGACCTTCGCGCCATCATAATTGCATGCCTTCAGTTAGAAAATTGATTCCTTTATCAACCTGCATCCTCTCCTGAACCTGACCGTGACCCGCTAGCGACGACCTGTATGAGCGCCGAACACATCTCCACGTAGACCTCAAAGATGTCCGTGCCGCCTCCCACCGCCTGGCTGATGAGCTCGAGGAGCGGCCGACCGAGGTTCTGCCCTTGGTAAGTGCCGCACAGCTTTCCATTCGAACGTGTTCGACAAAATGCTGCATTAGTAACCTAGTCACAGGGTTTGACACGTTGCGCTTCCTGCGGGCGCCCTTTTAACAAGCTATGGCGAAGGGTCTCCGACAATTGTTTGCAATTCTTACTTGGTGTAGCGTAGCGAGGAGGGTCATTAGGAACCCGTCCCGTCCACCTCTTTGTTTCCCCCCTGACTAGGTTTGACCATACGCCGACCGCTTCCCACTTAGCAAGCATATCGACCAAAAGAACAAGGGTGCCCCCTTTTCCGCCTATGTATCGTCCTCGGCTTGACACAGCTCAACTTCTCCTAACACTCCAACCCTCGCACCGTGCCATGCTGTTGCCCTGCAGTTCGAGGAGGCCGCCTACCAGGTTCTTCAGGACATGGTGGCGGCGGACGAGGAGGGCAAGCCCGTTGAGGTTCAGGACGTACAGGTGGGAGATTAGCGGTTTCAGGAATGTGGTGGCGGAGGGGTCGGGAGACAAGGAAAGCTTGCAGCTATCCAGACACGACCCGGACATGCAGGGCCAGACAAGGAGAGGGGGACCCAAAGCCGAGGTGCCGGTGGCGGCAGTGGCAGTGTCAATGGGGCCAGGAACCTGCAGGAATACACGGCCCGTTGTAATCTGCCCATCTGTGCCTTTGCACTTGATGGGAAAGAAGTGTAATGAGGGGGTATTGGAAGGCGTGTCCCCAAGACCACTCGCAGGATTAGTGGTTCAGGAAAGCGCCTGAGGACCCAGGACCTTTACGGACCCAGAGCCGCCTGGCTCCAGGGCTAGGGTCTGAGCTCTCGCAAAGGGATGGGCGAGCCGAAGCCTGGGTGAATGGATCATTCGAGGAAGAGGGGCTTTGTCCGAATTGGGTTTTTCTCTTATGGGCTTAAGCTTTATGTTTCGCCCGTGACCGCCGCATTACATGTTTATGAGGCTTTATTCCAGCTTTCGACGGATTAATGATTTTGTCGACGGAGCAGCAAGGGGGCAGGGGTCGGGAATAACAGGAGAGGGGTGGTGGAGGAGAGGATTTCTTAGAGAAGGGGAACGGCGCTTGGAGGTCCCACGTATGGCCAGTTGTCTGCTGGCACATTGCAGCGCGCCTCCCCCTTTCCCTTCCCCCAACAGGACATGCATTCCCATGTAATGAGTAATCGGCACTTCGTAATAACACAAGTACCCAACTTGCCTGACCCGTAAGTGTGCATTGCTGTCGTACCTTTTGCCGTACAGGTTCTGCTGTACAGCTCCATTCCGTTGGCGCAGAGTCAGGCTATGTCCATCCGCGACCTGGAGTCGTCCCGAGTATCAAAGCTGGTCCTGCTGACGGGCATCATAACGGCGGCGTCGAAGCCAAGGGTATGTCCGCTCAGTGTTCGGGTTTTTAACCACTTGGAGCAGATCTGATCGTCCGGATGGCGGGACGCAAAATATCACCCGATATACACCCGACTCGTGTGTTTTAGACTTCATGACTCGGGACGACGCACACGAGTCGCGGCTCGGTTCATGGGACGGAGTCTTGGGTTGGGGACACCCGACTTCTTAACTCACTTCCCGTGCTGCCTCTTTCCTGTCTATACTGCATGTTCCCATTCAAGGTTTGTATACAAATGTATCCCTTTTCCACCGCCTTTGAACGCGAGCACGCCACTTGTAGCCTTGTTCGCGTTTTGGCCATTTGGGTTGGTACGAAATTCAGCTACAACAGAACGCATGAGCAGCTCCTATCCGCCTATTGTCATCCACCGCCTGTCTGCTCCTCCCTGCGACGTCACGTTCCGGCCACGGGCCTCACCCTTCCCCCATACACACACACACACTCCCCTGCCTGTATCCACACACCCCGCACGCAGCACAAGGCCACCTACCTGACGCTCCAGTGCAAGACCTGTCGGGGCACCAAGCGCGTGACCTGCAAGCCCGGTCTGGGCGGCGCCTACATGCCCACCTACTGCGACATGGCGGACCGTCGGGCGCCTGGAGCGGCTGGCTCGGAGGGCTGCGGCCAGAACCCCTTCGTGGTGCTGCCCGAGGGCTCCAGCTTCGTGGACCAGCAGACGCTCAAGCTACAGGTGCGGTTCACAACATGACCAGCTATGGCACCTTTATGAATAGGACACAGTGGCTGTGGTTGTGACACAGTGACTCTTCCACCACTGAAATTATGTCTTCTGTCTCTACTCGTCATCGTGGTCGTCAGGCGGCCCCATGCGGTGGTACGGTGTTGGGTTATTTATACCTTTGCTCCTTGAGCCCTTCCTGTCGATGTAATTCCCGTTTTTCTACATCTGACTCTGTGACTCGTTTCGACGCTGCGTGTTTCTCCCTCCCGTGTTTTCCTCAATTGGCCGCCGCTCCCCTGCCACCTTCCCGGGGGCGTGCAGCCTCGTGCTGCCTCGTGCTGACCCCGGGGTAGGGCGCCAGCGCAACAGCAAACTCTTCCCCCTTGTTCCATGCCCACCCGGTGCCATCTGCTGTATCGCGGCTGTTGCAGCTATTGCCGCTGCTGCTGCTACTATTATTATTATTGCTCATGTTACCGGTGCTGTTGCTATTATGACTCACGCTACTGCTGCTGCTATTGCTCGTGCTGCTGCTGGCGCCGTCCTCTGTCTGCCTCTCGCAGGAGAAACCCGAGGATGTGCCCACGGGTGAGCTGCCTCGCACGGTGATGCTGGTGGCGGACCGCCAGTGCTGCAACATCGTCACACCCGGAACCCGGGTCACCATCACCGGCATTTACAGCACATACAAGGTGCGTGTGTGTGGAAAAAGGGGGGTAAGATGACTGACTGACGGCCGGCTGGCTGGCGGATTCGTGATAGGATTGGGCGTGGTAGGAGCTTTGTCGGCACTACCGGCACGAATGATTCTATTATATGTGCGCATGTGAGAGCAGTTTGTTTTAGGGGCCATGCGGGCCGGTAGGTGTGGTGGATAGGAGGCGGGTGTAGGCGACGTATTGGGGGTTTGTAAGACGAGGGTATGGGATGCGTGTGTATGTACCGAGTGGCGTTCCGACCGAGCAGAACCTCGTCCAATCGGTTTGAGGCCTCTTTTACCTGGCACGATTCTCACCAGCCTCAGCACTGCGGCTTCCGACTCCTGAAATCTCTACTGTCTGCTTTTGGACGGTATACGAAAACCATTCCCTTTTAGGCACGCCCGCCTTAAAACCTTGTAAACCCTTCCTGTCCTTCCTCTTAACACCTCCTTGCTGCAAACACGTCCCTTTACCAGGGCAAGGCTATGGACAAGGGCGCCACCTCTTTGCAGCAGCCGTACATTCGTGTTGTGTCAATCATGCAGGAAGCGGGTGACGCGCACAGCCGATTCAAATTCACGTGAGTCGCTGGAGTGGAGGTTTGCTGGATTGGGCCGGATTGGTTGTTCGGGTGGGGTGGGGGCGTTGTTGAAAGAGAGGGAGTCAAGCGGATTGATGATGATGCGAAAGAGGCGAAAGGGCCCACCGACTGGCAGCGGCCTGTGTGCTCGTTACGATTTCGGCTAGTAAATCAGAGAAGCTCGGCATGGCTTGCGCTCCTCTTCCGTGGCTAGGTGTGTGACTGGGGAGAGTGCTGAGTGTGAAAGTACTGGCTGCGCTGTATGAACAAGAGCCTGGTGTAATGTCAGCACCCTATGATGTCACCCCGCTTATCCTCCTCCAAATACCCCTCCCGCTGGCTCGTGGGTGCCGCTGCTCATGGTGGCTGCTGCTGCTGCTCCTGGTTCTAATGATACCCTTCCCCGATGGCCGTGATGATGATGATGACGGTGGTGGTGGTGATGGTGATTCTTTGTGGACCGCAGCAAGGAGGAGATCCAGGCGTTTGAGCAGTTCGCGAAGCAGGACGGGCTACACGACGAAATCTTCGCACGCATCGCACCCAACATCTACGGATCCCCGGACATCAAGCGCGCCATCGCCTGCCTCCTGTTCGGCGGCTCACGCAAGGTTGGAACTGCGGTCTCTGCTGGGCACCGTGGGTGGGTGGGTGTGGAAACTGCCCCCCAGGTGGTGTCGCGTCATTGGACGCGTGTGTGGGGTTGCTGCAGACGTGGCTCGTGGACGGCAAGGGCCACGTTTGGTGCTTTCTTCCGACTAATGACGCGCGCGCCCTTCCATCCGTCGGAAGATCGGCAATAACTCTAATCGGTTCCTCGAGTGGTTTCGGACGGTATTCATAACCCTTTTTCCCATCCGCAACCTCGATCCGAATTAATCGCCCCACAGTCTCTTCCCGACGGCACCAACCGCCGTGGTGACATCAATGTGCTGCTGCTGGGCGACCCCTCGACAGCCAAGTCCCAGTTCCTCAAGTTCGTGTCCCGGGTGGCGCCAATTGCGGTGTACACCAGCGGCAAGGGCTCCTCGGCGGCGGGTCTCACTGCAACGGTGGTGCAGGTATGGTTCACGCGCGCGCGTGTATGTGTGTGTGTGTGCTTTAGAGAGTTGCCGCGTGCCGTGTGTACGTGGCATGTGTGCGTGTAAGTGTTGCGGTTCGTTTCCGCATGTGTTCAGAATGCTGCGGGTGCTATCAGCTTCGCGTCCCTTCGCAGTCTGACAGTCTGAGGGCCATCTTGGGCTGAGGGCCCTCCAACAAGAATGTGTGCTGTCTTGCTGCCCTGTGGGAGCCCCTCCCTCTTCGGACGTCGGCAGTGCTCCATACAACGACCCCTGCATCTGATTGTGGCCACTCAGTCCTCCCCTCCCACCTGCCCTCCCACCCTTTTCCGCTTCAGGACGCCAACACCCGGGAGTTCTACCTGGAGGGCGGCGCCATGGTGCTGGCGGACAACGGGGTGGTGTGCATCGACGAGTTCGACAAGATGAGGCCAGAGGACCGAGTGGCCATTCACGAGGTGAGATACGGCACCAGACGTAACACCCCAGACTGCTTGTCCAAGCTTTCTCCCGCACGAAATCTCTCCCCTAGAAAAATGCTTCACGTGTTTATCCCGGCTTGCACGCAGGCCATGGAGCAGCAGACCATCTCCATCGCTAAAGCGGGCATCACCACCATGTTGAAGAGCAGGACTTCAGTGCTGGCAGCAGCTAACCCGCCGTCCGGAAGGTGGGCCTGGGGCTGGGGCGCCAGGATAGTGTGATGCTGGGCAAGCCTGGCTTTGGTCACATGGTTTTTCTACTGCAGCGGCAAGCCTATCTAACAGCGCTGCGCATCCACATAGGGGATTGCTTACATTACTTGCCGTCGCTGTTGATGTTCGCACGTGCGCGCATACCACCTGCTCCTTTGACCTCTTCTCTCGCCATGCGGCCATGTCGTACGGCCGCAGGTACGACGATCTGAAAACGGCACAGGAAAACATCGACCTGCAGTCGACCATTCTTTCCCGCTTCGACCTGATCTTCATCGTCAAGGATGTGCGCGAGCACGATATCGCCATTGCGAGGCAGGTGCTAGACAACCACCGGCTTGGTGGCGCCATCAAAGCGCGCCGTCAGGGCGCCGGCTCGGGAGCGGCAGGTGACGTGGGCGTCGGCCAGGAGGCGCAGGTGCGTGTGTTCATGATGCTACCCTCCTTGTACTTGTTGTTGTTGTTGTTCCTTGTGTGGTGCTCCTTTCTCGGCCACCCGCTCGGCGTTGTTGATGTTGTATTGTCAATCTACCGAAATGGCATTGTGTTGGGAACTCATATCTCCTACCTCTTTAAACTGCTCTTGCAGGACGTGGAGTTCCTGAAGCGCTATATCCACTATTGCCGCAGTCAGTGCTCCCCCCGAGTCAATGAGGATGCAGCCAAGCGGCTGGCGGCTTTCTACGTAGAGATCCGCAACGAGGTGCAAAGGGAGAAGGGAAAAGAGAAGGGGTTGGGGCAGCATGTAACGAAGAAATGTTGTACCTGTTGGGCGTGTACGTACCGCCGCGGGATCCGACATCCGCCGATCGGTACTACATTTCTCTGTAGTGATGCAGTGATACAAAAACAAATGGTGTGTCGAAAATTGTCTTCCTAACGTGGCCGCCGGTATCTATCTCCCGGTTCCGCTTCTCGCACCCAATCACTCGTCCAATCTATTATCCCTTTCCCTCACTCCCACTGCCCGTTGCGGAATCGCCACTGCCACTGCCACTGCCGCCTCAGGCCCGCGCCCAGGCCAACGCAACCGACAGCGACTCCCCACCGGTGCCCATCACCGTACGGCAGTTGGAGGCCGTGGTGCGTATCGCTGAGTCGCTGGCCAAGATGTCGCTGCAGGTACGAGTGGGTTTCGGGAGTGGGTTGGGAGGACGGGAGGGTGGGGTACGGGGGCGTGGATGATTGGGTGAGTGAGCAGCTGAGCCCAACGCAAGGAAGGAGTCCTTGGAAGACTTTGTTTGATACTTGATTTCGTCGTTGCTCCCCGCCGCGGCAGCTCGTAACGTTTGAGCCATCCTTGAATTAAAATCCTTTGTAATGGACTAATGGGTTGGTCTATCACACTGTTTCGCGAATGCCCCATGTGTCCCAACCAAACAACGAACCTAACGCCCCAAACCGACATCGCCCCCTCTCCGTCCCGCTTTCAAACCTCGTCGGATGCCTTATTAGCCTGTGGCTACCCTGGAGCATGTCAATATGGCTATAGAGCTGTTCACCAAGTCAACCATGGACGCGGTCAAGAGCGGCCTCACGCAGACGGAGTTGGGGGGGGAGCAGCAGGTGCGGTGCGGTGGGTGCATAATCGGTTTTTATGGACAAAAAATATACTAGCATGAAAACTCAAAAACACGGGTTCCAGCACTACCGCACACACACACACACAGCCGCATACGTAGCGTAGCGTAGCGATCCGTGCATAGCGCGTCTGTGTACTTATGGGGATGTACGTGGTTTGAGGCGCTCTGTACAGGTGTTATGACAAACCAGAAGTGAAAGTCGCACTTACGCAACGGCCCGTACAACTGTATGAAGGCCCCCTGACCACTCTCCTCGTGCACCCGTTCCTATTCCTAGCCTCGTCCCTGTCCCGAGCCCCGCCTGCCATTCCGTCTCGGCTGTTCCCTTCGTTTCAAAGTCGTCCCTGTCCTCCGTTCCTCCGCTGTTCAATCTCGATCCTGCTGAACCTCAACCCTCCAATCCTCAACCCTTCAGTTGGGTCACGTGCGGCGGCTGGAGGAGCGTGTCAAGAGGCGGCTGCACATCGGCGCATACATGACCACACGGCGCCTGCTGGATGAGATGGTGGCGCTGGGTGAGCCGGAGAGCCTGGTGCTGCGTGTGCTGCTCACTATGGCGGCAGCGGGCGATGTCAACCTCACCCGCGAGCGCACCATGGTGCACCGCGTCAGGTAGAGGGCGAGGAGGAGGAGGAGGAGTGGCGAGGTGAAAAAAGGGCTGAGCAACGGCGAAGCAAGGCGGATGGCGGGCTATGGGGTTCCACAGTTTACCGCATAGTGGAGATGGTGGGCAATTGTTTCGCATTACAGGTGGTAGTCAGAGCACAATTGTGTCTGCGCTATGTCTGCTCCAGTCGGTGCTCCAATCTGAGCATGAGGAGCCGGGACGTGCTCTCGCAGAAACCCGGGGCAGTCGCGAAGTTCAGAGGCAGGTTGGGCTTGACGTTGGGCATGAGTGAGCGGTCGATATTAGATGTGGTTGAGAAACTGTGGTGATGGTGTAATCAAGTAAAAGTCCAACTGACTTTGTTTGTCGGAGTATATGCTGTATTCGTGACGACGGTGTAGTGCCGTACCATACCATAATCCAGGCGGGGTATAAGGTGAAAGGGAGGTAGGCGGTTGGTTTCAACTATCCGATTTGTCTGATTCCGTCAAAGCGGCGCGCGGCCCGGTGTGGTTGAATTACGGCGTGGCGGTGGTAGAGGGAAGAGGACTGCGCATGTCGCTTTCAGTTTTAGGCAAGAGGGGGGAGAATCGTTGGCTTGTCACTGTTGGATTGACATCGTTGCGTTGAGACAAGCGGACATGGTGGCAGGTGCTGCTGCTTCGAGTTGGCTTTATTTTGTGTTGATGATGGGATGGCGCTCCAACGCTACGCTATTCTCCCAAGGGTTGCTTCTCTTGTGGAGGGCAGCCCTAGGGTGCCGGTGCTAGCATGTAAACGTTAACGATAGAAAAAAGGCAAATGTTTGCCTTAATACGGCCAGTTTACATGCAAGCTAGCACCCGCAGCGACCTGCTCTCCCTTGGGAGACTGCACGTTAACCAAGTTCAAAATAATACGGTCCCCGTCCAAGCATTGATTGTTTGCCTTTCCATGAAAATGGCACGGGATCGGAAATGTACTGAAACACAAATGTTCTCAGGGGACAAACCCGAGAGGCAACGCGATCAAGCAATATTCCCTTGTAACAAGAGAAGCGTACTTTCCCCACCTTCGAGCGAAATCTGTTACCCCCGCACCAGACCAATGATATGGCACGGCAACCGGACGCCACTTACCCCCAGTAGCGGGGAACCGGGGCGCCTCCTCTATATGCATTGCACCTTTGCAAAAAATAAAAAGCACCAATAACGTCCCAAAATGCGACCCAGTCCCCTCCCCTTCGCATCTTAAGCCCCTGGAATTGACCGTGCATGTGAACAGATGCGCGGTGGGCATGAGCGGCACCGAGTGAACCAGTAGGTGCGTGTCTGCAAGCATGTGCAGAATCACGCCGCACTGCGACTTCCTGCTGACACACGGCCCCAAGCTCATTGTGCCCCAGCAAATGCATGGTCAGCTTCGAAATGCGAGGTTGTGTACGGCACTTGCTCTCCTCCCGCCGTATTAATCCCTCCGTCGTTTTCCACCCTCCCTCGATTAGAATCCGCATAAGGGCCACGTGTCACTCTTCTGTACAGACACAGCTCTATAGATAATGTACGATGGGAGAAGTGCCATCTGAATCTGAGCCACGACCCAGCTGCAGCCACGACCCACCAGTCCTGCCGTACCGTTCGTACGGGCTGTCTGGACGGGGTAACGGAGCTACATGAGCCGGATGAGACCGGATGCGGTGTCGTTAGCAGAATCGTCCCTTTAAGGGCAACAGGGAACGATATAGTCGTGTGGCAATTACCCCCTTCTTGAGGGTAATGCCGATGGTGCATTCGGACACATTGTACCATATACGATATTCTCATCCAAACACCCTAATGGCGGTGAACATCCCCAACCCCCCCGCAGCAGTAGCGCCATGCCGCTGTCGAGGTCGCCATTCCGCCCTGCAATAGCCCCCCTAGCCCTCTCCCCCTTTAGGCCGCTCTCAATCCCCGGCTGTAGCCTGCTCCTCCTTTACCGTCACCATCATTACCACCATCGCAACCGGTGATGCAACTTTGCTCAAAGCCAGACGAATGCCTCCTTGCCAGGGTCCCCGTCCTGCATGCATGAATGAGTGCAGGACCTGCTTGCCTGCTTGTCTGTTTGCCTGTCGGCCTGCGCATGCTCTTCCTCCTTCTCTGCAGCCATCCGGCGGCCGTCGCGCGCACTCACTCTTTTCCACCAAAAAAATGGCAGTCACGTCAACAGCCGCCCGTACCGTCATATAAACGAGGGAAAAGGAAGCGAGCAGCTGCTAAGACGGGGCACTGAATGCAATAAATACGATATTTAAATACACACTGACGCCTCCCCCCGTAGATGTACAGGCATACACACGGACCTACATAAACACTAGCGGCTAGCTACACGCGGCGAACCCTTGGGCACTGCCGTATCATGGAATACTGTAAGACACTGCAAGGAACACCACTGCCATCACCTAATACCAAATCAGGCCGAGGAGGGTTTAATGATATACTAGTGGCGAAAGCCTGCCAATGTTCGTCCTGGCACGTGCGTGTTTATGGGTACGCGCGCCAGAGCCTGACATTTTGCCGTTGCTTGGGTACCTAGCACTCCCCCATCTGCCTTTGCCGTTGGGTAAAAGCGGCGCGGCGTAGAAGCGGAAGGCTGTCAGGAGACGCGGTAGGCAGGTGGGACAAGACGATCTGCCATTGTTTTATGTTTTATTTGTCATGTTGTGACGGCAGATGAGACGAGTCTGACGCGGACGCTGGGCCATGACATATCTGCCGCGTGAAACAGGAGGAGATACCACATGCGCCATACAAACGACATATATATACACACACACGCTCTCATGCATACAACAGGCAAGGGAAAAAAGCTTGTGAAGGGATTAGGTGCGGAAAAGTGACCAGCACCAGCAGCACTAGCAGCACCAGCAGCACTAACTGCAGCAGCGGTTGCAAAATTTTATTTCTGGAGGTTCACTCATCACTTACACATCTGCCTGCACGTCATCCACATCCCCAGCCAGCTCATCCGGACTCCCGGACGGAAGCATTCTCCCACCCGCGCCAGCTTTCGGTCCTGTACATCCACATCCACATCCTCACTGTTTGACCTCCTTCCCGTCCTCTTCCCCCTCCCCAATCATTTCAGGAATACCTCCTCCTCCTTCTCCTCCTCCTCCTCCTCCTCCCCCCCATCACATCCAAACATTCCCTCCCTTCCCGATAGCTCCGAAGGCTCATGTTTACGTCGACCCCCCAAACAAGTGCCAAAAGCAGTTGACGCACAACAAACACACAACGCGCGAACCACGCCCGCACTCACGCACACACCCAGGCGGACTACTACTACTACAATTGCCTGACTAGGAAAGACGCGCATGTTACATCAACTCCAACTCCCAACTCCAACCCTTACGGCTCGCGGCTCACTCCAGATTAATAACACGTCACAGCCCCACACAGCCCCACACAGGCCCCAAAGCAAGTCTGATCGCCTTTCGTTTCTTAAAACAAAACCCGTGTGGGTCGCTCAGGTATGGTCTTCCCCACTTCTCCCAGCCGGGCCGAAGGGGGGAAGACCTTCACCACCATCACCACCTAAACCACCTGCTTCCCATTCGTCCTTTCCCATGTGCGCTCTTCACGCCCTTCTTCTCTACAGCCGATGAAGTTCCAGGGCCAAGGTCCACGACGGGGCGGGGCGGTACGGGGTGGGGGACGAGCTACCCGGGCACCCACGCATTTACCCCCCTCCGGCACAATCCCCAATTAGTGCCGCAAACTCAGCGCGCCCGAACCCACAGGCGACAGCGCGCCGCCGTCGCCGTAGTACCCGGGGGCAATGTCGCCATCCCCTTCTTCACCCTCTTGGCCCCCATGTCGCGGGTGTTGGGACGACTCCCCCCCGCCGCCATCCTGGGCCTGGCCTTCCGCCGCCGCCGCCGCCGCCGCCTGCTCCTCCTCCTCCTCCTCCGCAGCAGCGTCCCCATCGCGGACCTGCATCGCCCCCAAATCCTCAGCCCCACTACTACTGCTGCTACTGCTGCTACTGCTGCTGTTGCTACGGCTGCGGCTTCGGCGAGACGATGCAGCCGCGCCATGGCCACCACGGGGGTTGCCGTTAGCGGACGGGGCTCCGCCGGCGCCGTCGTACTCCTGCTCGCCGCCGTCGCGGTCTGAGGCCCCAGGGGCGACATCGCCAGCTTCTTCATCCTCGCGAGCCCAGCCCTCCTTCTCCTGGTCTGCTGCCTCCGAAGACCGCTGTACCAGTGCGCCGCCATCAGCCCTCTCGTCCTCGGCGGCCTCTTCGCCGTCAGCCCGGACTCCGCCGCCGCGGCCCCCGCTGACACTTGCCCCATCTCCATCCCCGTCGCCGACGCCGTAAGCACGGCTGGCCTCCTCCTGCGCACCATCCCCGTCATCATCCCCGTCCCCGTTCTCGTCTTCGTCGCCGTCACCACCGTCGCCGCCGTCGCCGCTGGCGCCAGCGGCGCCACTACCTTTCTTGATCCTCAGTACCTCAATAGCGGCTTTCTTACGACCCGTATTCCGAACCGCGAGGACCTCCATGCTTTCCTCGGAACCCAGGTTGCCGCTGGCGCCGGCTGTACGGATAGGCGGCCCTGGCGGCGCTGGAGCCGGCTGCGCCGGCAGCTGCTCGCCGCCGCCTTCAGCGGCGGCACCTCCTTCCGCGGCCTCCCCACCCGTCGCGGCGGTGCTGCCCCGCGGCGACCTCACGTCGGCCGCATCCGGCGGCCTCGAAGCCTCCGGCTTCACCGGGTGCTCTGGCTGATGTGGGTGTTGAGGCTCTGATGATACCCCATTCTGCTCAGGGCTCACCGCCGCCGCCGGCTTGCCCTCCCAAGGCGTCTGAGCCGATGAGGGTGGCGACAGCCGGGCGCCGCCGCCACCGCTGCGGGGCCCGGTGCTGGCGCCGTCGCCGCCGCCGCTGCCGCCGCCGGGCCCTCGTTGGATCATCGCCACCGAGCTGACCATGTGGGTGGAAACGGGAGCCCCGGGGACGGGCTGGGGCTTGGGCTCGGGAGCACACTCGCGCATCATTTGTTCCATTTGTCTGGATCGCTGCCACTCTGAGTCGTGGCAGAGAAGCTTCCGGAAGAGGTGCTCTGAAGGAGGCCCTGGCGGCGGTGGCGGCTGCTGCGGCGGCCGCGGTGCGGTGACCTTCTTGTAGTAGTCCTGTATGTATGTGTGTATGTATGCGGGGAAGCGCGCCGCCCAATTTGGCAGTGCGTGAGAGCGTGGGAAAGGAGGAGATAGTTGTGAGTTGGTTGTGAGTTGGCAGTTGTAAGGGGAATGAGGAGGTTGGGAGTGCGACCCCGCTGGGGTATGTGTGGGAAGATGGGACCGGAAGGGGGGAGGAAGAGGAACGGACTGTAAGGACTGTAAGGACCCAGCCAACTCCAGCCAATGTCTGATGCACCTCACTACACGCACCTCTTGCATCCGATTCACCCAATCAGGGGTGTGGCACTTGGTCCGCAACATCAAGTGATCCGAAGCGCCTGACAGTTTGGGCTTGCCGCCCTTGCCGCCGCCGCTTCCGCCTCCATTCTCGACGGCGGCGCTGTCATTACCGCCGTTACCTGCCTCGCTACTGCCGCTACCGCTGCCACTAGCGTCCGCGGCAGGGTAGGATTTTCGGACCGTTGACAGCGACGCAGCGCCGCCGGTGCCCGAGTACCAGTCGCTACCGCTGCCAACGCCGCCGGCGCCGGCGCCAGCGCTGGTGCAGGTACTGCCGGCGGTTGGCCGGTTACGATTGCCGTTAAGCAACGGATTGTTCCCGGCGTTGACCAGCGCCGCTGCGTACGGCGCCCCTGGTACGATCGCTCGCATCTGACTTAGAGCCATGGGCAGGGCCTTGAGCGCGGGCGCCGGCGACGACACGGGCCGCCCTGGGCTGCCGCGGCGGGGCGCGTCCGCCATGTGGCCGCCGCCGCCGCCCGAGGGCGACACCGGTGGCGACGCTGACGCCGCGACCCCGTAAATCTTTGTCAGCTTGCTCGTACTCGTGAAATTTAGCCGGAGAGGGATGTCCAAAGAATCGGTGGCGGCGCCGTACGCCGACCCCGCGCCTTCATCCGACGGCGCACTGCCACGGCGCGCCGGCGGCGGCGGTGGAATTGCGGTCAGCAGCGTCGGCTTACCGCTGCCCAGCGGACGCGACGGATCCGGTGGCGCGGCGGCGGCCGCCGCCGCCGCCGCCGCCAGTCCCGGATGTGACGGCGCCGCTGCCGACGCAGACGTGGAAGCGCCCCGCGGAGGGCTACTGGCGCAGCGGGGCCCCTTGGGCGGCGACGGCTGAGGGGGACTGGGACGTGGCACCGGGGCGCGTACGAGCACCGGCGACGGCACCAACGACGGAGGCGCCGGCAGGCCGTTGCAGGCGCCGCCACTCCGGGCCGAGCTTGGCGCGCTCCCCCGGGATCCCACTCCGTACCCCGATGTGGCGTACGGCGACGACGGTCCCGCAAAGCCGCTGCCGCCGTTGCCCATCTCCCCGCGGGATGGCGGCGGAGCACCGTAGCGCTTCACGCTTGGCATTCGGTCCACAGCGTGCGTCATGGAGGTCGGTACGGACAGAGACTGGATGCGGGTTTCAAGTTCCTCTGAAATCCGATTGCCGTACACCTGAGGGGGTTGAGCCACAGGTGGCAATGGAAGTTATGTCCAAGAAACGAAAATGTTCATATCGCGCAGGTGGGATTTAGGAAAGGATTCAGAGATGGAAAACCGCAGGGAGGAGTAGGGAACTGAAGGAGGACGAGGAGTTTAGGGCGGGCATGGCAATCAAGTGCAGCGTGGTGAAGTGCAGTGCATGGCATGGCCGTGTCGGCATGGGCTCACGCACCTGCATATTAAGCCTGTTCTCTGCGGCCGCACCCAAAGCGTTGCGATTGCGGGCGAGAAGTGCGCTTGCAAGCGGTTCTAATCCGTAGCTTGTAAGGGAGTTGTAGCTGAGGTCAAGCTTGCAGAGCAGAGGGAGCTGCGGGAGAGCATCTGCGAGCATCTGTGGGGAAGAGGGGGTACCGCACGGGGGTATGGGCTTGCGTCAAATAAGGCGATCAATTATTTTGTGGAGGACTTCGAGACATATATAAATGATTACATAGCAGGCATAATTTGCATACGCGCTTCCTGACGGCTTGATGACCGTGGCTCATGTGCGAACAAGTGAACGCGAAGGGCATGAAAGTCAATGTATGCATAACAGTTCACACATACGGTGCAGTTACACATGCGATCAATGCTCAAAGCTCGCCGGAGTGGCCGAACGTCCTAACATGTAAAGCAAGAAGAAACGATGCCATCACCACACCCCCGATATAAAGCAACACGTCAAACTAAACGAAATTCATCATCATAGAAGAAACTACTAACGCTTGAGGAGAAACGCCACGCCTGGTCCTGAGGCCCGCAAAGCTGAACTCCAAACAAAGCTCGCCTGGACCCCAAGACTTACCCATCTCCAGGCTAAGCCAGGTATTTGTGCATACCCGGGAAAAAGGTTTCGTTGTCCCTCAAGTGTTCTTCACAAGTAATCTTCCGGTTTTGTTGAAACAGCCCTTTAGATAGATGTATTCTTCAGCCAAGATTAATCGCTCTCTAATGGGGTCTTGTATGCTATCCTGCCAACAGTTAGACTTTGCACAGGTATAAGGACTTTAGGCCGTCATCCCGTATCTAGGGATCATACGGTTCCATCATCCGTCTTCGGCAAAATCACATGCTGTAGACTTTTTTAACTACAAAGTTACAGCTATCATGGAAGCTAATTAATTGTTTCTTTCCATAAGGAAGTTTACTGCGGCGATGCGGTTGGTAATAACTTCCACCACGCTTCCTACCTCGTGTCGGTGTGCAATATGCCGTTTAGTAATCTTCTTCCTCCCTGCTCCCATATCCTTATGCAACTTACAAACCTGTAACCCTAACTGAATCAATGGAAAATCTTATTCCATATCCCCACTCCTGGTACGCTGTCCTGGTTTTTGAACTTCTGCTCCTCGCTGACCAACACACACACACACACACACACACACACACACACATACACACACTCTTTCGACCTCTCCCCTTCCCCTTACGTACAATGCGCGTGACCACCCACCCCCCGCAACTCGTTTCAGCTCGTCCCAGTTTTCCCCCCTCCTTCCCCACCTCAACGCTTCCCTCCTCCTCCAACCTCCCACTACCTTAAAACTTCCTTTCCAACCAAAAACGCTCTCCCAACGCCCCAAAACTCATGCAATCCTAGCCCCACCCATTCGCCCGCGGCCAGTGGGCCCGGCCACTCACCCTTGCGGCGTTATCCGTAAGGCCCACTCCGGACAGTGACAGCTCCACCAATCCGCGGTGTGACGTCAGCGCCTCCCCAAGCGCCCGACTGCCGACGGGGCCCACACCCTCCGGGGGGTCCCCGCCGCCTAGCCGCAGCACCGCGAGGGAGGTGTTGTGCAGCAGGGCGCGCGCTAGTCGGCGCGCCACCGTCATATCCAGCGGACAGCCCACAAGGCTGAGAACACGCAAGTTGGGGCAGGCTGGCGGCCCGTTCGACATTACTGACGACGCTGCCGACGGCGATGGCGGCAGCAAGGCGAGGCCCAGAAGGTGGTCCGCAACAGCAAACATGGCGCCGGCGTCGCAGGCGTAATTCAGGGAGACGTACGACAGTGACGGCAGCGCCGCCAGGTCGGCGAACAGCGCCGACGTGCCGTCGGGTGCAGGACTGCCGGATGCGGCTGCAGCTGCGGCGGCCGCGGCGGCGCTGACGCTGCCGTCGGAGGTGCCGCCGTTGCTGCTGCCGCCGCTGCTGCTGCTCAAGGAATTGAAATCTAACACGACCTGCTCCAAGTACGGCATGTGCCGTACAAACTCAGCTAGATGCGCGGCGTTGTGAGCGCCGATGCCGGCGTCAGTTAGGTCTAGAGAACGCAGCCCTGGAAGGAAAGCCGACTGCACGCCGGCGGCTCCGGCGTCGGAAGCCGCCGCCGCCGCAATGCGGGTCTCCAGCGCCGTCGCCGCCGCCGCCGCTGCGGCGTCGATACCCGTCTCTCTGCGACTATCACCAAATGTCGGCCTCCGACTTAGCGTGGGACCCATGGACGCCTGGACCCAGTTCGCTGAGACAGCGGAAATTGCGTGAGCTTGACGAAACGCAAAGGGATTCGGTAGCGGCGGTACGAGCGCCGTCGGGTACAGCAGACGGAGCAACGCGCGCGCGTCACGCGCCGCAGCCGCCGCAGCCGCCAGCGGACCGCCCTGCGCCGCCGCCGCGGCCGCCGCCGCGGCGGCGGCCCCAGTGCCCGCAACCGGCGCCGGCGGCGGCGGTTGCACGATGCCGTGCAGCCCCAGGTGCCGTATGCTGATGGAAAGGCTGACGGCGGCGCCCAGCGGCGCACCGGCTTCCTGGGCAAGCGAGTTACGACCCACAGAGAGGCTCGCCAAGCCGGGGGTCTCGGCACAACGACGGAGGTGGGAAAAAGCGGCATCCAATGCCCGTACTGCCGTACGCACTTCCGATGATTGCATCTGCGACTTGGGCCTGCCCTCCTCGGGCGGCGCCGCTGCCGCCTCAGACTGTACAGCATCCCATAGCTGCCGCAGCGCCTCCAGCACTGGTTGTACGACAGGATGCACCATTAAGCAGCCCAGCCCCGCCAGCCGGCTGGGCCCGCTATTGCCGGCTACTGCCGCCGCAGCCTTGCGCGCCGCTAGAGAGTGCGGTGACGAGAACGCCGCCGCCGCGGCGGCGGCGGCTCCGGGAGGCAGCATCAACCGCTTCACCTCCGCAGCCGCCGAGGCGGCGTCCATCGCCAGCCACGTCCGCAATAGCCCCTCCAGTGCCGTACCTGCCGTTGCGGCGGCGGCGGCCCCGACGGCCGTCGACGGGCGCGGCCGGTCCGCTGCCGCTAGCGCATCGTCATCCAGCCGCTCCGTCCAGGATCCATGTACGGCACCCATGGCGTCCTCGTTCAGGATCCGGCTCAGCGCCACCTGGAGCGCCTGTACGACCCACGGCGCCACGTCCAGCACGCCCGCCAGCAGCCCAAGCTCCTTGCCTCCGAAACCACACTCGTCAAGAACGAGGTGGCGCAGCGACGGCAAGCTCCCAGGTACGACGGCGCCCAGTAGCGCCGCACCTTCGGGGCCCAGCTTGTTCCCTGTAAGATCTAGCACTGTAAGATTCGCCAGCGGCTGCTGAACCGAGCCCGTTGGCTTTCCGCCGCCGCCGCCGCCGCTGTTCAGCACCGAAATCAACATCCGCAGCCCCACGCCATTAAGACCCGACCAAGCCAGCCGCAGTTCCTCCAAGTTATGAGAGTGAAGCAGTGCCGCCGCCAGGGAAGCCACGTTGCCGCCGCCGTGGACGTAGTGGCTGTACGGCGGGCTTGTCGACGGCTCCGCCGTCGATACGGTATGCCGCCGGCTCGGCGGCGGAGCGCGCAGCACGGCGCCGCTCAGGTTTAGAACCCGGGGTCCACCGCCCCAGCCAGGCTGTTTCGCCGCCGTCGCCAGCGCCGCCAACACCTCCGAGTCGACGGTGTTGCCCGTCAAGTCAAGCTCCTCAGCAACTGCCGTACTGCACCCGCTAGAGGCAACGGCGGCGGTGCCGTCGCCATGACGCTGCTGGGAGAGGAGCACCGGCAGCACCGCCAGCAGCGCGGCCTCGTCGAGCTGCGTACCCGCAAGGCCCACGTGAATCAGCCGCTGAGGACCCGACGCGCGCAATGACCGTACGAGCGCCGCTACCGTAGCGGTTCCCAGGCCCACGTTGCCGCTGAGATCCAGCGCCGTCACGCCGACCTTATAGTCGTGCAGTACGGCAATAGTCGCCGCCGCGCCGACGTCCGTCAGTGTGTTGCGGTCCAGACCCAGCGTGCGCAGCCCCGTGAGCGCGCCAGCGACCCCATCGACACCGCTGGCGGCGGCGGCGCTGCTGCTTGCACGCCGTACGATGACTTCAAACTCCTTGGTCAAATCATCATCAATGCCGTTGCCGCCCAACAGCAATGTTGTGATGGACGGACACGCCGTTATCGCCGCCAACAGGTCGACGGCGCCGCCAGTGCCCAGAGCACAGTCGCTCACGTCCACATACGTGAGCTTCAATATCGTCGTGGCAGTGCCGTACAACGGTGGCTGATGCCGCCGTCGAGGCGATTGCAGCTGCCCTCGAAGGAGTTGTTGCTGGTAGTGCTGCTGCTGAAGCTGCTGTTGAAATTGCTGCTGTCGCCGGGCAGCGGCGGCATGTGCACCGCAGACGTCGCGGATCATCGCCGCCACGGCGGCGGCGCCGCGAGGACCCACCAGTACGGGGCCCTGGCCGGCAAGGTCGAGGACAGTGGTGAGCGGCAGCGCGCCGCGCCGCGGCCGCGGCTTGCCGTCACGGTCGAACTCCCGCGGTTCCTCCTGCGCCATTAGCGGCACTAGCAGAGGCGCAAGGCCCTGCGGAGCCGACCGCAGCCAATCGGGCATGGTGGACAGCACCGGCCAAGATTCCAGCACCTGGAATGGTTCGATTTTACCAGGTTACATGCGGAGATCCGGATAGTATCAGCAGCAGGAGCAATAGTATCAGCAGCAGCAGTATCAGCAGCAGCAGCAGTATCAGCAGCAGCGGTAACGGAATCGGTAATAGCAGTGGCAACAGCAGCAGCGACAACGCGAGCAGCAGCACATGCACACGTCGTCTTGACAGCAGCCGGAGCAGCGGGTGTAGTAGAAGCGGCAATAACAACAGCAACAGCAGCAACAGCAGACAAAGCAAAGTGTGTTACTTGCAAAAGAGGCAAAAGAGCAAAAGAGGCGTCCGCAATGTAATGTAGTGTCGGCATGAAGTCTCCTTTTGAGGACAAGGTACAAGAAAAAGGCTTTCAGGGTTTGACCCCAGAGTTTCGAGCGGCTCCCTGTTAACGGGTGGGAATTCACGCACCGCCGCCTAAACTGATGCAGATTTAGATTCAGCTCCCCCTCGTCCGCCAGGTACACGAAAAGGACATAAGCATTATGGGTCCAGGGACCCAAACCCCATCTCACTCACACACTCACACACTCACACACTCACACACTCACACACTCACACGCACACTCACACTCACACGCACACTCACACTCACACTCACACTCACACTCACACTCACACTCACACTCACACTCACACTCACACTCACACTCACACTCACACTCACACTCACTCTCACACTCACACTCACGTCCGCGCCATCCACCGCGCGCAATACCACATGCTTCGCACTGCACCATCGTACTACATACACACAGAGCCACACAGAGCACCGTACACCACGCTGACCGTACGACGTACCTGCGTGACTCTCTGGATCCAGTTGTCGTGCCAATTGTACGGCTTGTTGCCCAGCCGACCCCGCCGTAACGCCTTCTCCAGACCCTGAAGCGAGTGAATATGCCCCTCCTGAAGAGACGGCAGCCGCTTAGCCAGCCCAGCCACACGGAGCACCTCCCTTAGCCGCTTCTCCTCGGACTCAGAAGAAATCGGGCTGCGGCCCTTGACCCCACCGGTGCTGCTGGCGCCGCTGCCGGCAACGCCATCACCCTCCGCTGGATTCTCAACATCCTCCGATACCCTCGCCGCCGCCGCCGCCGTCGCCGCCGCCGCCGTCAACCCCAGCATCGTCACTTGACGTATAATTTCCCTCTGGTATCCGTCGAAGCCATCTGTGGGATGGTGGGAAGGGAACGGAAAGGTTAGAGACCCGTGGGTCATGTCCCATGTGGTCAATGAGGCTAGAAGTGCGCAGTGTAGGGGTCACGAGGCAGAGCGCCAGCAGCAGTGGCGGCGGCGGCGGCGGCGGCACGACGGCCATCGGTGATAGATCAATGTGGTAGCGCCTGTTGCGGTACACAATCGGCATTACCAGTCGTGTGTCCGTGGTGAACGAAGTGGCCCTCCGAGGGACGCGTAGGCGTCCGAAGAGACGCTCGCGCCCAGCAGGTGGCTAATTTAACCTGTTAGTTACAGTACTAACGGTAACTAATTGTACGACAGACCCAAACATTCCATGGGGAAAAATGAAGAACCCCAAAGAAAGACACTTTGCAGGGAGGGGCTGCGTATCGTACATGTTAGATGTTGTACACTGACTGTTGGCGAGCAACATGTGCTCCCCCCCCGCAATGGTTCCGTCAGGGGCTGCGGGAGCTGGCTGCCGTACAGCTTACGTCAGCAGAGGAAAGAAAGTACATGGATAAAAAGTAGCATATTCGCGGTGGGAACGAATGGCGCAGCAGGTTCATCGGAAGGCGATCTCACCGCCGCCCTTAAACACCCAAATGGGATGTGCGCGCGCAACTCGGTTGAGCTCCGCAAAGGTCCACGCGTGCTCTCCAACACTGTCCAACGTCAGATCGCGAGCGGCCAGCAATGACGGCAACGGGTTTTGCCCACAGTACGACGCGTGTACGGCTGCCAGCAGTGGCTTGCCGTACTGGAGGGCAAATTTGATCTGGAAAATGGACAGGGAGGCGGGAAGGGAGGGCCCCGCAGAGGGCGAAGGAGGGAAGTGGAGGGAGCGAGAGGGACATGCAGTGGGGGGGGGACGTTGAGTTGTGTATTTTCGTTGTGGTGTGCACGTGGGTTATGAGGCCCAACATAAATGACGCTAAATGACGTAATTAACATCGACGAGGCGCATAGGGGCCAGGTGTGTGTGAGGAGTGTATGACTCTCTCACCTTCCCGCTTCCCCTTTTTGTTTAGGGGGCCGTACGACCCTGCGTCGGCCTCCCAATCATCGAGTGTATTTTGTATCGTGCCTACGAATGCATGTGTTTTGGGCCGCCGTGTTTTTTTCCTTGTATGCGTGTATATGTGCATGCGTGTATGCATTATTATGTTGTTCGTGGTGCAAGCGCCGGCGTCTTCGTAGCACGAAAGACATACAGACGTACGCAACTGGCACCCCCCCAAGCCGATCGCCACAGTCAGCCAGAAATGAGGGGCGCGAGTCCTCCCCTCCCCTCCCTTCCCCTTTCCCCCCACCACTTAAGCACAAACACAAACACAAACACAAACACAAACACAAACACAAACACAAACACAAACACAAACACAAACACAAACACAAACACAAACACAAACACAAACACAAACACAAACACAAACACAAACACGAACACGAACACGAACACGAATACACACACCTCCTTAAGGGCCCTATTGCCGGGAGGTTTGTTTGCCAGGGCATGGTAAAAGCCAGGAGTCACCAGCATCACCACACAGCAGCTGTCGCGGATGAGAGCTTCCACGTCGTGCAGCTTCGATCTGTGCTTGGCGTCGTTCACGACCGGTAGCCCCATAGCTGTGAGCTCCCCCGCGAGCGCGACACACCAATCAGTGCCCTCTGGCCATTTGCACGAAAGGAAGGCCGGCCGGCGCGGCGGCTCCGACTCCTCTTTTTTCGGTAATTCGTGCTGTGTATAAAGTGTTGCTGGCTCCTGCAGTTGCTCATCAGCAGCTGCGTCGAGTGTATGTCGCGCATCGTCGCCGGTTAATGACGGTGCTCTTTCATGAAGAATATCTTCTTCCGCCATTATTTTTTACAGTTGGTTACTTAGTGATAATATCGAGTAGTTTGCATGTAGTTCTTCGCCCGCCTAGTGGCGTTACCACTAGAGGGTTTGCATGGAGGGCTGAGTAGTCCAGGCCATGGTCTACGTCATGCTTGCAAGCCAGTAACATTACGTTTTGAGGTAAATTCTGTATCGCTGCGGCAAACACCTAGTCTGAGTGAATGCCTCGACAAAACATATATATCGTACAGGTATCGCAAAACGGCAGCAGTTCCGCGCAGTAAGAATCTTTCAGAGAGCTCATGGCAAGTTCTCCATTTATAGTATGAAAAATACCGTCTTATATGGGTACGCGAAGGCCGAGGAGGCAGGTAGGGAGGCAACCTACGACGGTCAGTAAAGGGCCTCTCCTTAACTAAAAGTCGACGGGCTGAGTCGCCGTCGTGGGTCATCTACGCAAGCGCATCCCGGGGACCAAATATTCATTTAACATATGTGTAAATACTGTGCGCCCGTGTCATTTTTCCATTCAAAGATTTTAAATTACTCTTTTGAGTCCATGGCCTGACGCTCGGCACGCACCCCGCGCCCTCCTCTTATCGGTAAGGAATAAATAAACCAAAACCTACCACTCGGCTTCTGTTAGGCAACCTAAACGCTTAACACCTATTTTAAGAAAGCCCTGTTACAATCACAAGTGGTAAAGATGAAAAACGTAAAAGTACGCCAGAACGACGTGACGCACGAGTAAGGAGCGGATTGTCCTGAAAGCAAAACTGTCGCTCCATTTCTCCCCAAAAAAATTCCCCCTCACGCTCGCCCGCCGTCTGCTCGCCACCGCCATACACAGCCCAGCCGAACACACATGCACACACAGCGCAAACCCCCACAACATATATCTATATTGCATTGCCATAACTACGCTTCGCAGCTTTTAACGCGAAACGTTTGTGTTTTTTTCGTGATAGCGCAGCTCTTTTGTAATAAAAGGTACCGTAACCAGGCGACGCCGCAGCGTGCAGGGTCCCGGCTCCCCCTGTGCCTCTTTCTCCACCACCTCCTCCGCGACCAGCCCCTGGGTTGCAATCACTACTTACACACACCAGCAGAACGCCACCAGGTACCGAAGTACAAGGGCCGCAGGGCGACGATATAGTCCCTAAAGTGGTGGTTTGCAGGGGAGACCTGGGGAGGGGGGAGAGGGGGGAGACGGGCGAGAGGGGGGAGAAGGGGGGAGAGGGGAGAGAAGGGGGAGACGGCAGGCCTACATGAGGGACATCGGAAAGGGCCGCCCGCTAACGCCGTGTTTGCTTTCATGAGTCCGGGCTCCAGCCGCCATTAATGAATCAAAAGCACCGGCGTTGCTACTCCGCTAAGCTGTGAGCCCTCACTACTTAATCAGCCATTTGACTGAATGATCCTGTCGGCGGCTGGCAGCAGTCATCCAGCCATCTAGCCATCTAGCCGGCTCCCGCCGGGGCGGAAAACACGCGGGAGGCTAGGACGGCACTGCCAGTCCAAGTGCGGAATCCCCCAAGCAGGTGTTCCTTAAACTGCGGTCGTGCAGTCAGCCGTTGTTGGTTAGAGTTACCGTTTGACGCCTTTACCCGTACCTCTACCCGTACGACGGTGACGACGCCGACGCCGTAGGTACACATACACCTCGCCCTGTCGGAATGGCTTTGCGCTGGCCAAGGCAAACGGCGTTTCTGTTTGTATTGAAGATATCAAATTTCTCGAAATTTATATTTTATTAAACTGCTATTTTTGCTGGTTATCAGACTTAAGACGGGAACCCTCAGTCAGGAGCGAGTCGTCAGCTGTTTCCACAAACCGAAGCAACCGAACTCGACTTGCGAGCAAGAGCTCTCAGAGTAGCGCACAAGCAACGCGAAATCCCTATGCTATGTAACGAGCATCGGACGAGAATAGTCGCGGCAAATCCCGTCATCAGTTATGCCGTACAATGTACGGCGGCTCTACCGCGGCTGCGCATGCGGGCAACGCGGGATTTGTTTAGGAAAGAGGCCCTCCCGAGACTCCTCCCGCCCCTTTCCTGCACAAATCAAAACACATGATCGACATCCCCACACCCACGCGTCGGGGCAAGGAAGCGATACACGACGATACACACCCCGCTGCGGCGGTTAATACGTTTTATGTTTCAAAGTAAGGAAGCAAGTGTCATATGACAGGAGAACCTGACATACGGACATACGGACGACATAGGAGGAGGAAGAACACCACTATCCTTGACCATACCCCGTGTGCCCCTGCTTGAATATTAAATAAATTCGAGTACGGACCCAGCTCGACCCGGCTTCAGTGGCGAGGCGGGGTGGGGCCGGGGTATACCACGAGCCCACACGACCACAAGCACTAGCATCCAACTTCCTTCACCTGCCTTCACTCCCCGGCTCGCCTCCGTACAACACTCCGGTTTCCAAAGCAGCAACAGCCGCAGCAGTAGCAGCAGTAGCAACAAGAGTAGCAGTACTGGCAGTACCACCATCCCATAGAAGCCAGCCAGCCTACCCAAAGCAAAGGCCAGCAAAACCAGCAGGCGGTGCGCTCTCCCTACCGCCGCCCCTTACCACCCTTACGCCCCCTCCCCCTCCCCCTCCCCTTCCCCAACCCCGCTGAAGCTCCCCCCGGGCCACCCGTGCCGCCGCCCTTCGCCCCCCACTTCCTAGACACCACAGCTCCGCCGCCGCCACCTCCGCCGCCGCCGGTGCCGCCGCCACCGCCGCCGCCTCCGCCGGCTCCCACGCCGCTTCCAATCGCCGCCATCCTCGCGCGCAGAGCCTCCAGTGCGTTCGGCGCCGCGGCGTCGCGTCCAAAGGCCTGCGGGATGACCACTAAGCCCCTGTGGTGCTTCCGCTTCATTTGGTTGCGACTCACAAGCAGCTGCTGATCTACACGGCGGCCGCCGCCGCCCTTGTTTGCCTTAGCCGCAGCAACAGCAGTAGCAACAGCAGTAGCGCTAGTCACAGCGGCAGTAGCAGTCGCGATTTTCTTCCCAAGCTTCTTAGCTCGGAGTTTCTTAGCCTTGGCCGCCTCGACGGCGGCGGCTGCGACCTGGTGGCTCTCATGCAGCTTGGCAGCGAGCGCCACGGCCTTTGGTACGGCAACAGCTGCGGCGGCGGGCACGGCGGCGGCGGCGGCGGCGGGGCCCGATGCTGCCTTCCTCCCAGTTGCCGCTGCAGCGGCAGCGGCGGGTTCTTTAACGCGTGTCGCCACAGCGGCCGCCAGACCGCCCGTGAAGAACCTGCCATAAGGCCCCCCGACATATACCCCCCCCGCGGCACACACACGCAAAAACACACACAGACACATGAAAAACAAGGATGGGGGGTTAGGCTTAAGGACTGCTTCAAGACCGATATTTAAACGGGGCTTTCTAAAACTGGTGGCTCCTTCGGTCGTGCCTGCGGCACTTTGTCGCAAATACCCCCGAACGGTTTTTACAACCAACGGAAAAGAAGATCAACATCTCGACGTCTCAACATCTCGACGTCTCAACCAACAAACAGCGAAAAGCAGGCAGCCCACTGGGGGTGGAGCACGTTGGCGCCGTATCCGCAACCTACACCATACACCCACCTTCTACCCACCTACTAACCACTTCCACACCAACCCCCATATACTCTCGTCCACCCACTCGCCTAACCCACCATCCCTCCCTCCCCCCTCCACCCACCTTCTATTCATCCGGGGTGCAAGTGGCTCAGCCAGCAGCGCCGCCAGTTGCTGACGTAACGCCGTCGCCTGAGCGCTGGGACGAGCATGACGGCCATTGCGGAGCCGCTTACCGCCGCCGCCGCCGCCACCCTCATCGTCATCTTCGTCGTACACTGCCCCGCCGGCGTCGTCATCACTGACGTCCAAACCCATAGCCTTAGGGGGCGGCAGGTAAAGGGGGGGGGAGCGGCAGGGGGAAGGCTGTTAGCAAAAAAAGTGGCCCCAGTGGGGGTAATATACGCCGGGGAGAAGGGGTGTGTGTGTGTGTGTGTGTGAATGTCTGTGTCGCAAACAAACCGTACTTTGTGGTCATGTGGTTGGCATTGTCAACGGGGGAATGTCAAGTGGCGAGTAATGACAGTACTCAGGGCCAATCGTTAGAAAGAAAATGCCACCAACACCAACGCCGCTTCCGTCCGACCACAACTCTTCCTCCTGCGTACCGCATCGTACTTTGCCGTACTCTTTGCCGTACCTTGGCATTCGTCCGGCGCCACGCCTCTTCCGCCCGCTGTTTCCGCTCCTTGCGTTCAATCTCGTCCAACCGAATCGCCAGCCGTACACGCGCGCGAACCTTTTATAAAGCCCCGGGGGAAAGAAGGGGCCGTAGACGTTATTAGAAAATGGACACTGGAAAAACCCAGACTGTACGACCCACTGATGTCGTACTTTCCCCCAACACGGACAGCAGCATTTACGGACAAACACATAGGCACATACACACAGGCACACACACATACACCCCCCTACCTGCGGCATGAGCGACTGGTCGATGGGGAAGGAGGGCGGGGGCTCCCTGCCCAGCACTCTGCCCAGCCCTGCGAACCGGGCCGCCTCCGCGGGCGACACCAGGGCGATGGAGATGCCGTCACCTTCCAAACCGCGGGCTGTACGACCACATCTACGGCGGTTAAAGTAGTTGGGCGGTTGGGGAAGCTGAATTGTTTGGGAGCTTGGGTTTCGCAGGGGAAGGGGCCATCTGCCTTTCTGGGTGACGTTTGTTAGTTGGGGGTTTTGTTAGTTGCGGGTTTGGGAGGTACGTGTGCATGTGTGTATATGTGTGTGTGTGAGAGAGAGAGAGACGCGCAAAGCGATGCACTCACACCCACGACCAACACAAGTCGTAAATTTTCACCGCAGACATCCGCCCTCCTCCTCCATCCCCAACACCCTTTTATTACATACCACACCGCCGTTCCGCCCACGTACCATAAGTACCCCCCCACACACACACTTCCCTTCCCCCTCCCGTTCCCCACCTGTGGATGTACGTGTCGGCTGACGCGGGCAGCTGGTAGTGTACGACAGTCGTCACTCCCGGGATGTCCAGACCTCTGGCCGCCACGTCAGTAGCCACCAGTACGGATTGCGGCTGTGAACGGAATCGGTCCAGAGCCTGTGGAAAGGTGTCGTACAGGAGCGAGAGGACGGATGTGTATGTATGTATGTATGTATGTATGTGAAGATTACCAAACATGCAGTGCAGAACTGCCGTATAGGTCACGTCGTGAACGTCCGTGGTAGCAAATCAGGCAGGAAGGTAGGGGAAGCGAGCGGGGGCGGGGTAGGCACCACCACCACTATCACCGCCACCACCACCCTTGTCACATACCTTCAGCCGTTGCCGCTGCTGCTGCTGGGCATGCAACGCCAGCGCCGGCAGCCCAAGCGCCTTCAGGAGCGCTGCAACTCGGCGAATGGCAGACACGGCATTCGCAAACACAAGTGTACGGCCGGGATGTACGGCCAGGAGGTAGTACAAAACCTCGTCGCGCTCCGTGTCCAGGCAGTTCACCTGTGTTCGCATGTGTGTGTGTGTGTTTTCAAAAAGGGAATCCAGGTTGACTATGTGCGTGGGGAGGGTGCAAGTTCAAAAAAAGGCTAAATTTCCAGCTAAAAATGGCTCTCTAGATTTCGAGCGCCATGTTGATGTTGGTAACAACATGAAGAAGCGAAGGGCCGACTACACCCAAAATAGTACACGGGCAAGAAGGGGTAGGAGGGGGCAACTAAGGATATCGATACTGTACTGCTGTACTGCTGAAGATGGAGAGACCGTCGTACAGGTCCAAACCCAAGACCCTCATTCTCACCGCCGCCTCCGCTACTCGGTCTGCCAGCCGCCGCTGCGGAGTCAGGTCCACCACCCGGGGCGGCGGCGATGTACGGAAAGGAACCCGGTCCATAAGCGACTCCAGGGTGGCGGCGCCGCCGCCGGCGCCGCCGCCGCCGCGACGGAGACGCTTCTTGAGGAAGAGCGGTAACGTCAGTGTCGCCGAAAACACAAAGGTCTGCAGCAGATGCTTCTTGCCGCGCTGCTGCTGCTGCTGCTGCTGCTTGCCGCTATCATCATCGCCCCCGCCCTCGCCACCTTCCACTTCCTCCTCCTTCCCCTCCTTCTCAATGTCTACAGCCCCTTCCTCTCCTTCCTCCTCTCCTTCCTCCTCCCCTTCCTCCTCTCCTTCCTCCCCTTCCTCCTCTCCTTCCTCCTCCTCCTCCCCCCTCTTCTGCCCTCCTTGCTGCCGCTGCTGCTCCTGCTTCATCCGCTTCTCTCGCCCCTCCTTCTCCCGAGCCGCCCTCAGCTGCTCCTCGAACTCCGGATCGCACGTGGTCTCCCGCGCCATGGTGGGGTGGGGCAGCCGCTCCAGGATGCTGCTAAGCTCCTGGAAAGAGGGTGAGGGTGAGGGGGAAGAGGTTGGAGACCCGGTGCGTGTGTATGGGCGAGGGGAGGGAGGGCGGGACGAGGGGGGCATGGCGCGGTGCGGACTTACGGGCGTGAGAGAGGGTGCGTGTGTGCGTGTGGGTGATGGTTGAGTGGCGGGTTCGCCCTCTGCCCGCGCCAGCACCTCCCCCTCCCCCCCCAGTTCCCTTCCCGTCCCCCCTCACCTTGTAGTGCCCCTGCGCCACCATTCTGTCCGCCTCGTCCAGGACGAGGAAGGAGAGGTGAGTGAGGTCGGCGAGGTGGGCGGCGGCCCGGGGCCCGTGGCGGTCTGTGGAGGGGGGTCTGGGGGCCGGGGGGGTGGGGGGGAGGGAGGAGGGGTGAGACGAACCACTGGCGAATGAAGCAGATACCGGAAATAGACGGATAGGGGTGAGGAAGGAGGGGGGTAGGGGGCAGAGAGGAGGGGGGAAGGAGTGAGGAGGGGGGGGTGTATTGGCGGGAGTGAAAGAGAACAACGGCGGACGAGGGGGTGTCCACTCAGCTGCGACCAAGACACGACCAAGCACATATGGATGTGTGCCCACATGCATACATACATACATAGCTGCGGAGGTCTTTCCTTTAGGTCAGGGCTAGCTGGTCGGCGGGGGGCGATGTAACGCCCGCATCCACACACACACGCGTTCACACGCTTATGCGTTTCTACACGTCCAGCTCGGCTCCTCGCCGAGTAGCGCCAATCCCTCCAACAAAACCGTCACCCCCCCGCTACACCCCACCCTGATGTTGTATTGTGGGCTTTAGATCCAGATTTGGATTTGGGTTTTTACACTCGACCCCTTTCCCCCCCCTCCCCTCTCCCCCACCTGCACATGAGGTCCCAGAGTCGCCCTGGTGTGGCCACCAGTACGGCAGGTCGTGCCGCCAGCAGCCGTGCCTGCTTGACGTCACTGATACCTCCGACAATGGCCGCCACTCGTACCCCGCAGACGCGACCGATCACCTGGAGGTGGCTGCACACCTGGTGCGGGGGGGCGGATGGGTTGGGTTGGTTGGGTAGGTGGTTGGGTAGGTGGTTGGTTGGGTTGGTTGGGACTCATATAATGATGGTGATGATAGTGGTGGTGGTGATCACGGCGGTGGTGGTGGCGGTGGTGGTGATGATAGTGGTGGTGGTGGCGGTAAGTGGTGGTGATAGTGGTGGCGGTAAGTGGTAAGGGCGAAAGGGAAAGGGTTACCCGACGACGGCGGCGTTCGGGGCGGGTTGGATTGGCTGAGAGGAAATCCATGAAACACAAATCACAACGGGAACAACGGAAAGACGTTTAAAGCAACGGCCTTTCCCCGAGGGATCCAAACTGCGCGGAGAATTCTTCGCCCGGGGGATTTAGGGTTTTAGGAGGGCCGCCGCCGCGTCATCACCACCACACTAGACACCACACCGCCTCTCCAGCCCATCTAAACCCAAACCTGAATGGATCGGATCCAAAACCAGATGCAATTCCGGATCCAATTTTTTCATCCGCACCTGCAACGCGAGCTCGCGTGTGGGTGTCAGGATCAGCGCCCGCAGCGGCCCGGGTTGCGGCGCAGGGCCCATCGGCACCTGGCGCTGCAGCTGCTTCCCCCGCTGCTTAGGGGTTTCCACCACTCCACGCTTCTCCCTCTGAAGCTGCAGTCGCTGCGCCTTCTGCTGCCGCTGCTGCTGCTGCCGCTGGCTCTGCCGCCGCGCATGCTTCTCCATCCCCGCCTCCTCCTCCTCCTCAAGCTCCTCCTTAGCTACCCCCCCTGAGGTCCCCCCTTCCTCCCCTTGTCCCTCCTCCTCCATCTCCTCCTCCTCCACCACCACCTCCTCCACTGCAGCCTCCTCCTCCCCCTGTCCCTCCTCCTCCACCGACCCCGCCTCCATGTCCATGTCCGCGGCCGCAGCGGCAGCCCGCTCCGCCGCCAGCTTGTGCATGATGGGCAGCCCAAACGCCAGCGTCTTGCCCGAGCCCGTTTGAGCAGCGCCGATGATATCGACACGGGCGCGGATGGCCGGGTGCAGGCACTCCCGCTGGATGGGGGTCGGGGAGGTAAAGCCACACGCCGCCAGGCCCGCGAGCACGTCGGGATGCAGCTCGAACTCCGCCCAGGCGCTGAGATCCAAATCCGCCTTGCTTGGATTTACTGAATCCTGGCGACGTTGCAGCAGCAGCGGCCGCTCCGGAACCGGCTCCGCCTCATCCTCTTCCTGCTCCATCGCGGAATCCGAATCCATGAGCTCATCATCATCATCATCATCATCGTCATCAATACCATTAAACTCATCGTCATCAACCTCGCCTTCGTCCTTGCCCTCGTCTTCATCGTTATCGCTGCTGTCAGCCGCCCCATCCGCATCGTCCTCTTCTTCTTCGTTCCCATCCTTTCCCCCTTCCTGAGCAGTAGCAGCAGTAGCAGCTTCGCGGCGAGATGGCTTTGCCGCTGCTGTCGCCGCCCCCTGCGATGTGGGACCCTGCTTCGGCTGTCTCGCGTTTGTCTGTCCGGCATCGGCATCCCCCGCGTCAGCGGCACGGCTGTCGTTGTCATGATCGTCATCATCGCCGTCGTCGCTGACGTCAGCTCCGGAACCAGAACCATTGCCATCGGCACTACCACCCGCCAACCGCTGTAATCGTCGTGCCTTCCGCCGCGCCTTCTTCGCCTTCAATCGTTCCCTCTGGCGCTGCTTTCGCTCCTCCGCGGCGGCGGCGGCGGCAGCCGCCGCCGCTGGGTCCTCCACCGCCTCTTCATCCCCTCCCTTGCCTGCGGCTGCCTTCTCCTTCTTCTTCTGGGCCCCCTCCCCAGCACTATCGCCGCCATCGCCGCCATCCGGCTGCTCTAAGCCCTCCTCGGAATCCCCGTCATCATCGCCATCACCGGCGTCGTCGCCGTCGCTGGCAGCGCCTGCGTCGTCCTTGTCATCATCATCATCCCGGGCCCCTTGATTTTCAACCATGTAATGACCCAGTACGGCAGGATCTTCCAAGATTTCCAGACCCGCAAAGCCGCCCTCTTCCGCGCCCAGCAGGAAGTCGTCGCCGATCTCGACTTCCTGCCAGCCCGGCAAGCTGTCCCAAAAAGCGACGCCACGCTTGCGTCTCTTCTTAGCAGGGGCTTCAGCGTCCGCTAACGCCGCCTCGGCGGAGGCAGCAGCGGGGTCACGGCGGGCAGGAGCCCTGGTGCCGCGTGTGGTGCTGGCGGCAACCCTGGGACCGCGATCGCGGCCACGGCCGCTGGGGCCTTGCTTCGTCGAGCCTTTGCGTGGCTTAGTGGCCGGAGAGGCTTTCGGTGAAGGGCCAGGGTCAGCAGCATAAACGTCGTCGTCGCCGGCCGCTCGGGAACCGCGTGTAGCGGCGTTCACACGCTTAAGCTTACGTCCGGATGGCCCGCCGCCGCCGGCAGCGGGTGCCTTCCCCGGCATTCCGACGGGCTTAACAGCAGCGAGCTAAAAAGGAACGTCGTTGATTTGCGTCTCCAGTTGGACCTGGCTCAATTACGCGTGTCCAGACGACCCAACGTTTCGCAATTTACGGTAGCAGTCTTTTCGGGGCTTCGGCTAATCCCTTTCATAGTATGCCTGGAACAACAGATTTATACCATCGTGTGACTGGTACTTTGTAATGCGCTAAAAACTTTCCACAGGCCATGGAATAGCAATCGATGCAGTATTGATACGGCGATGTCGTTATATCCTGAATAGGGCATAATTAGCAACATTCTGCTTGGCCGAAATAGACCTTATGAACCAATAAACGATAATTCATGTAGCGACGGTGTAGGCCTAGCCTAAATATTTACCGATAATGGCACGCTCTTTCTGGGCTGCATCGACTGCTTTGCCAATCAAGCTTGTAACACAAGCCCTGTTTCCTTCCAGCATGGTGGGGCTGACTGGATTTGTTTGCCGCTGCAAGGGTACCGGTCATCAGTACCGCAGTCTCCGTCTTTCACTGACCTCAGGCATCACCTTCCCTACTCTGGCATGCCGCCGACGGACTATTTGAGCTCCGCCAAGTATCGTCGTCATCCAGGATATCAGTTACGAAGCGCGGTCAACTCTTGGAGGAGTTTGCCGATCGGCTCCCGGACCGTCTGCACCCCGATGACTTGGACTATCTCGTAAAGCACCTGGAAGGGGTTCCACCGCCGACACGGGCTGAATATCCCAACGCTACCTCACAATGCGGTGAGAACCGGCGTGGCAGGGCTTGACCGACTCTGCTGGTAGAGTCTGCCCCACGCCGAACTCCTCATATAATGTCAACATAATCAACCGCAGTTTAATAACGTGATGCTGCACAAGCTTAGGCACAAAGGGTAACTCCACTAATAGACACTGTTGACTTCGTGTCGCAGGCGCAAACATGTCTGGGGACAAGCCAGATGCTGCTGCCTCTCACGGCCGCAGTACCGCGGCGAACGGCTCCAGAACTGAGCACGGAGGCTCTTCGAAAGCAGCATCAGGCCCCAGGCGCACACATAATACTAGCACCACCACCACGACCAAGAGCCCTGACAGCAACAACAGCTTCAGCGGCAGCGCCGGCGGCAGCGCCGGCACGGGGCAGGGCACAGGCCGTAGCCATAGCACCGCGGCCTCGGCCACCTCCGCCTCGGACACTTCCTACACCGCAGCCCATGATGATGCCTGCAGCGGCAGTACAAGTAACAGCAGTGGCACCAACAGCAGCCGTCGTCAGGGACGCCACGACGCGTACGATCATGTGTACGACGACGAGTACAACCATCTCCACAACATCATATTTGAGCGGCTGCCGCAGCGGACACACGGCCGCGGCCGCAGCCATTCCCATGTCCGCGTGGAGCTTCACGGCTACGCTGTGGAAGAAGGCGCTGAAGAAAACCCATTTCGCGGCCATGGAAATTGGTCCAGTAGCAGCAGTAATGGCAGTAGTAGTAGTAGTAGTCGCTGGCGGTATGCAAGTCCGCCGCATCATCATCATCAGACCGCGGGACCCGGACCTGATCTGGGTCGTGGCAGTTACCGCAGATCTCGCAGCTGGGAACGTGCATGGTCGCCGTACGAGGTTGAGGACGAGGGTGGTGAATGGGGAAGGACCGGGAGGCGTGGAGGAACAATCTACAGTAGCCGCCGCCGCCGGCGCGCCGGCAACGGTAGCGGCAGCGGCGCCGGCGGCTGCAAGTACGATGCAATAGGGGATGAGGATGAGGGAGAAGGGGGCGAGTGGGTGTTTGGTGGGGGCCAGAATTCCCATCTGAATCATCGGACCCATCAGGCACAACGCCGTAGCGATGACGGTTACCAAGATTGCGCTCAGCAACAACAGCAGCAACAGCATAAGTACCATCATACGCAGAAGCAGCAGCAGCAACAACAACAGCAGGCGCAACGGCAGCATACACAGGAGCAATGGCAGAGGCGGCAGCTGCAGCAGCAGCAGAGGCAAAATCAAGCGGAGGGTGACCGCACAAGGCGACGGCGTGAAGATGCGACAACATTCCGAGCGCACCAAGAACAACAACAGCCGCAGCAGCAACCTCCACAGCAGGGCGAGCGCCGACAGGGCAGGCGCGGTGTAGCGTGGTTTACCAAGCGCTGGCGGAAACATTACGTTAGCTATGAGGAGTATGCAGAGTTCATGTCGCAAGATGGTGAGGACCGGCGGTCGTCTTCGGAGCCGTTGGAGTACGGCAGCGGCGGAGGCCGGAGCCGCAGCAAGTTCTACCAGTCCGCATATGATGACGACAGGTAAACCGGGGGGAAAATATCATCGTGAGGGGGGGATGCGATATACACTAGTTGTGGTGGAGTTGGTAACCAGGAAATGGTGTACAGCTTGAACTTGGATATGATGTTTACGTGTAACTGTTTGCATCGCGCGTTCTAGGAAAGGGTGACGAAGGGGCGCAGAAAGTTGCCGGTAGTTTCGGCGCTCGGAGGCTTGCAAAGGTGTGCAGATCAGCATGGGTGATATGGGGTGTATGGGTGATATGGGGCTGGGGATCTGGGGACACGCCCGTTGCTACGTGCGTACCCCTGTCCGCAGCCGGAAAAAGGGGATAGTGCGGATCATTCCCGGGATCACCGAAAACCACGTAGTTTCTGGCGTTACGTGTACGTTCAAATATGCAAATGCATGCCGTCACACACCAGATTTTTTTAATCTAGCTTTTGTGAGCTCCAAAAGTTCCCACATTTGCCTGCTCAACAACTCCCTGTCCAACAATGCGCTTTCGGCCGGTCCCTCAAACGATCCCCCCCACGAGCCGCTGGGTTTGTCTTGCTCTCTTCGCATCATATCGCCACATCTACGTCCCTAGCGCACTCTATATGCGTCGTTCATCTCTCCTCTCCCTCCGCTTATCCCTACATGCTGTGTCCCCATTTTCTAGGGACTGGTTCTCGCAGTTTTGGAGCTACAACGGTGCAGCAGCCAGCGGCAGCGGCTTCACCAGCGGCGGCGGCGGCGGCAGGCAGTCCGCACATCCCCGGTCCGCGGAGCAGTTCACGGCGGAATGGTGGCAGCGCTTCCAGGCCGCAGCAGCCGCTGGAGGCTCCGGAACCGGCGCTTCTTCCTCGTCATCTTCTTCTTCTTCTTCGTCATCATCTTCAGCTGGCGGCAGCGGTAGCAGCAGCAGCGGCCGCAGCTACTTTCACCACCAGAACCAGCAGCAGTCGTACGGCGGCGGTGGCGGCGGCCAGCGATCGCAGCAGCACCACCCTCCTGAGCTGCGTGCACATATGACGGTGCTGGGGTTGGAGGTGGGTATGGCCCTGGATGCGGCGGCGGTCAAGGCGGCCTTCCGTGCGCGTGCCAAGGAGACGCATCCAGATCTGCACCACGGAGCGGACGCGGCGGTGCGCGCGGCGGCGGAGGAGCGGTTCAAGGCGGTTCAGCAGGCGTACCAGGTCCTGAGCCGCGCGGTGTGCATGGCTGGTTAGGTCCCCGATAAGGATGATGAACACCACTCCCAACGGGGCACCACAGCCGGCATTTCTCCTACGTGGTGTTCTTTTTTTCTCATTTTGCTTTTCCTTGGGAAGCAGCTCTCCCTCTCTGTCTCTCTCCCGTGTTTTTCCTGCGCCGTGGCGTGGTTTGCTCTGTGTTTTCACGTGGCAGGAGTTTGGATAGCGAGCATGCGGAGGTAGTGATGGGCAAGGGTGAATTTGCTGCTCCTGCTAAGTATGTGTAGATGCGTGAGCTCCGCCTGCCCAGTAGCCGGTCGGCAACTGTCCTTATCTAGGTGCTAGCCAATAACGAGACGAGGTATTCACGCGGTCATTTATCATTCATCGTGTACAAATTAGCAGCTATGCTTCCTCGGTGAAGTATGTGTAGGGGTTTGCCACGTGCCCGCTGTTGCCGATTGCCGCAACAGGCAAGCACAGGGATATATGCGCTAGAGGGGAAGATCCCCAAAATAGAGGTGATGTTGCATACATAAAGCAGGGAGTTTTAGTTAGCATTTCTGTAGCAGGAATGGGCTGGTCCTGTAAGGAGCGGGGAAGGGGACGATGTGCTTGTGACATGATAATGTCAGCCAGGCAGCTCTCCCGCGGCATAATGATGTCGGTCTGCGTGTATATTTAGGCAGTCTGTGTGTTAGGACGGGGTCTTCCACGATTACACGGATGCTGTCGCGGGTATGGATGCGACCGCTGTAGGAGCAAGTAACGGCAGCATTCCTGGGACTTGCTTCCCTTCATGCTGCTGAGATGTCAAGCCATACTTGTTCCGTTTGAGAATCTGGTGCTTGCGTGTATGTTGGGTGGTATAACAAGTAGCTCGTGAAATATGTTGTCTCCCGTACAGCTCTGGATCTAGTTAGAACAAAAATTTGCGACTGGAAGCTTACAGCAAGTTCATCCAGATTGGATTTCCGTTAGCGCAGAGGATGCGTATGGAATTGCTTAAAAGCTCGTTGTCCGTGCTGCCAGCGGTTGGAAATGTCATCCGCAGCTTCACTAACAGGCGTTATGTGCCGCATTTTGCTGCTCACAAGCGTTGCATATAATGATACCAACCAAATTACATTGGAATTTAGCACGCCTCGCTTCGTCGCCCCAAGCTCCATGTTCTTCTGTTTTACAACGACAAGCATCACACTAACGGCCGATACCTTCACCATCCTAGAACTAAAGCAGGGCGGGACAATATTTACGGTTAACGAAAGCACAGAAGTGGGGCCATACAGTGATTTCGCGTCAACAAGTTTTTTCTCATCCGGCACCGGCGAGCTGAATGCCGTGGAAATCTCCACAGTCTACGAAGTGCTTGGAACAGACCCCTTCTACGGGGGAAGCTTTAAACTGCAGAGGTAGGTCTACGGTTCAGCCCATGGTTCCGTACAGTTGTACGATCCTGGGAAAAGGCCATGCCGGATTCCTACAAACGATCATCGACTTGACTCTGGTAACAAACAGCATTTCCTAGGAAAGCTTGATCCTCCCAAGTCGACACATCTTCACGGCGTTGTACGACGCAGGTACGACGACCTCGTTGTTGACCAGCAGGGCATCCCCATCCGCGGGGTGGCGGACTTCCCCGTCGACCCGGCCGCGCCACCCGGCGGCAGCGGTGGTGGACCTCAGATAGGCAACTGCTTCCTGCTCACAGGTTTGCATGTGTGTGAGAGTGCATGAGGGAGTGCATGTGTGTGCGTGTGTGTGTATGTGTGTGTATGATGTGGGCCTGGGGCAGGAACTGGTGAGGAGGGTACATGTGATGTACGACAACATAAAAGGCCGTGGAGACCAGGACAGGCTTTACTGCAAAAGATTCATAGCAGGGCAGGGAGGAGGGCATGTAATGTGTAACGATGCCATCATACGGCAAGACCAGGGCCGGCGGAGGGATGCGATTTCCGTAACCCGGCCGCCCCCAGCGACCGGGGACAGACCAAGGCAAGACGGGGGGGGACCATAACCCGCCAGGGCAGTGCGGAGACACCAGAGAAGGGGAGTACGGGAGGGTAGCACACACCTACAAATCTGCGGCAGAGCTGTACATGTTGGCCTTGTGCGTTGTGTGTGTATGTATGTATGTATGTATGTTCGTGTTGTTGTTTGCATGTATGTGTTTCGCAGGTTCCTGGCAGGCGGATTCGCGGTACCAAATGACTCTGAGGGTCACCAATCCGCTGCCGCCAACGCCCGCGGAGGTGCCGTACCCACCGCCGCCGCTGCCGAGCCCTTCGCCGCCGCCGCTGCCGTCGCCGCTGACGGACGGCACGGCGCCGCCGACGTCGCCACCGCAGCCCAGCCCGCCAAGTCCCGCTCCGCCGCCGCCGGGGCCGCAGTACATGTTGTACAGCAACAACGCGACGCCAATTCTGTGGGTCGCGCCCGTCACATACGAGATTGCAATGTCTGGCAACGGCTCCGTCACCAACACGCTGCTGTTCTCCGTACGCGGCAATAAGTACGGCGCCGCATGCCCGCTTCGGTAAGCAGTTTACGCAAGATAACTGCAGTGCCACTTTTGAAAAAGAGGCGGCCATCACCCCGGCCACGTGCGGCCGACCCCTCAAAATTCCACCCTTGATCCCCTCCGTGCCTCATGCTCGCGTTATTATGCCGTACAACAGGCCCGCCATTGTGCCGTACATGGGCACCATGTTTGACGCCTGCGCAGAGGCCTCGAAGCGGGGGCTGGACGGCAATGGAACCGTAACGGTGTGTGCGCTGGGGCAGAAGGGACGGTTGGGAGGCAGAGAGTTAAGGCAGCCCTGCCGTACCACGTCCTAACCCTCTCAATGACGGCAGGCAGAGAAGAGGGTGGAGGGGGAGGGGATGCAAGGGCAGTGCGATATATGGTAGCGGGAGCGGCCGCGGGGAGGATGAGGGGTGGCGGGGGGGATGCCGAACGGTGTGGGGGTTGAGGGGTTTTAGGAAGCGCGCCATAACCCATGCAGGCCCGAGAGAATCCCAACCGAAATCCAACTGCTGCTATTGCCCCGGCCCCTCCACCCCCTCCGGCCCCTCCCTCCCTAGCCGCCCTCGTCCCTCCCTTCACATCGCGACATCCTCCACTACCACAGCCACCATCATAATCACCCGCGCCATCATTATATCATTATCAACATCATCATCAACATCATCATCATCTTAACCAACATCACCGCCTCTTCCCATCTCCGCCATACACAGCTACACACGCCGCTCTCACCTCCCTGCCAAACCCACCCACCCACCTCCTACTACACCATTTCCCCCTCAACCATCGTCCCCCCCAGCATTCTAAAATCTTAAAAATCAAAATCCTCCACGGACTCCGGGCCCCTCCTCGACCTCCAGGAATGTCTACGCCGCCTCCGGAGATTCGCCTCCTCCTCCTCCGCCTCCTCCGCTTCCCCCGCACAGCCCGGCATCCGCGATACGTTGCCCTTCACCGCGCCGCCCCTCACCCCCTACACCCTCACCTCCTTCGGAGCCACGTCATGTACCGCCAGCAGCGGCCAGGTCCTGGGACCCCGGCTTGGCGGCGAGTGCATCACCTGCGGACTGTACGGCATTGTCCAGGTAAGGTGGTACGTGTTGTCGTACTTTGAGAAAAAGGCCTTTTTCCTGCCTTTCTTCCTAGCGTGCTGGGTATTTGAGTCTCTTGGGTTTGGCGTCGCGCTGCAGTCTTGTGCCAGCTGCCTTGTGGTTCCATATCTGCATCCGCATCCCCGTATCTGTATATGACATCCTTTAAGCATCGTTTTTCAGTTGGCTCCCTGACAACTGTCCTTAACTGCCCTTAACTACCCGCAACTACCCGCAACTCCTCCCCCCAACCCAACCCAGAACGGCAGCTGCACCTGCCCCAGCCACATCCTGTCCCACCGGGTCGGTGCAGCGGCCTGCGGTGACCCCATCAGCCCGGATGGCTCAGCGCGCTCCATTGCGGACCTGCCCGCCTGGTTGTGTAACACCTTCACAACCGCACTAAATCAGTGGAAGGCGGTGGGCGGCGGGGAATTGGGGGGGGAAAGGGGGAAAAGGGGGATGGAGAGTTGGGGCGGTAGGGCGGGAGTCATGGGCTCGTGTGGGTTGGCGTCTTGGGTTTTGGCTGCGGGGTGGTGTGGTAGTTGCGACTGGCAAGCCCGAACGACACGCAAGCAAGGTAAATTTTGCCCCCTCTGGACGTCGCATGTTCACGACCGCCATAACCACCACCACGGCTGACAGTGGTGCGGGACTGCTGCTGTACTGCTGTACTGCTGTACTGCATTTCCTGGCCAATGACTGTCTCCGTACGCGCTCTTCCCTGCCCCGCGTCTTTTCTCTCCCGCGCCGCCGTTGCATGTATTATGTGTGTATGTGTACATGTATGTATGTCTCTACGTGTGTTGTGTACAGAAGCGGCTGCTGGATCACATAGTGGCGAAGCAGTACATCCAGGCCTTCACACAGGCGGTGAGGAGGGGACTGGAGGGGGGAGCTAGGAGGGGGGGGAAAGGAAGGGGAAAGGAGGGGGAAAGGAGGGGTTCCTGTGGCCCTGGGCGCCTCTATACACATCCTCAGAAGCGCCCGCACGCGCACATGCGTGTTGCCGCCACCGCGTTCTCCTCCACTTTAAGGCCCCATGGCCCCCTCCTCCCGGCAGCAGGCATTTACACATCAGGCAAACTCTTAGGAATAGGAGGCTGTTGCTAGGAACTTAAAAGAGGGGGAAAACCATATTCAAGGAAACTGCAAGGATGAACTGCCGGCATCTCCAAAGTTTGAAACGGGCTGAAGTCCTAAGCAAAGATTGAGGTCACCAACACCACGTGGTTTCGGAGGTGAAGGAAAGCCCCGTTGCGTTACCGACGTGGCGAAGAGGTGTGGAGGGCGAAGGGAAGGCGAAAAAGGCGATGGGAGCAGCAACGGATGGAGCTAAACGGGGGGCGTTTTAAAAAAGGTGGGAGGGAGGCGACAGGGAGGGAGTCCTACCTACCAGTTTGCAGCTTTGGACATGTGGGCAGTTGACTCTCTGTTTCCCTCTTGCACGATCGTCATCATCAGACATAACAATAAATAACATAATGTAATATATTTACGTGATATGAAATAAACAGCATCAGCATCCTATGGTTTCCCCACTCCCCCCACCCCCAACGGTGTGCTGTAACGCCCCCAGGCTGGTCCTCTGCTGGACTACACCGCCGTGTACGAGGTAGGTTCAGCTGGGGGGGGACTTGGTGGGGCTGTGTGTGGGGGGGGCCCGGGGGGAAAGACGAACCATGACGAACCATGAAAAGCTGCTGCCAAGGAAAGAGTGTACAAGAAGCAGGACTGACCAGTAGGCGTTCTTGAAGGCGGAGACCTCGGGATGATGTAATGATGATGACCGCGGAAACCTACCTACCTACCTAGCCGCCAAGACTTCAGTAAGAGCGGAAGAGAAGGGAAGGAGAGGGGAAGGGGAACACCGGGGCCCGAGCATGGAAGGGAGAGGTGGATGAGGAGGGGGCGGGCGGGGAGGAAGGGGGCCCCGCGGGAGCCCGTCACCTCTGTGCCCGCGGGGCTCCTACGATCAGCCGCAATCGTTCTTCAGGCTGTTCATGTTCTGGTAAGTTCGTTAAGGACTCACCGGGTCTCAGGTCTCCCAAAAAAACCCTAAGCCCACCCCTTCTCGACAGCTCCAATCCCCCTGCACATTTGCCTTCTCCCGGGCTACCATCCGTCTATTTATCTGTTACCTGCTTCATTCGCCAGTGGTTCGTCTTACCCGCACTACACAGCTCCCTTCCCTCCCTCAGGCTGCCATGCCGCCTCGCCCCAACCTCCGTCTTCGCTCCGGACTTGCAAGGATTCAGATTCTATACATCATACATTATATATTTTTGCTCTTGTAAATGGGAGCCTAAGCTCATCAACTCCAAAACGGATGAAACAAAATTGCACGTGTCCAGAATGAAAAGATCTAATTGTTGATATGTAAATTTCATTTCCGGCCGTTGGATCCTGGCCTGCGTATCCTTTGTCCCGCCGCTCTACCCGACCCATCGCACAGGCTTTCCAGACTTTCAACTCGACCCTCATCTTCGACAGCCGGCGGCCCAACTCGCCCACTCGGGCTCACGGCATCAAGCCCAACTGTAACCGCTGCACGGCCGGCGCCTTCAAAGATGTCTACACTAAAAAAATGGTGTGTGGGTTCAGTGTCCGCTCCACCCTGGGCGGTCGGGGCGCCTGAAACATGTGGGGGCTGAGCTACCTGGTCGGTTGGTTGACAGTTGGTTGACAGACCCGCAAAGAGACGGGTCCGCGGAGCCGGCCCCGGACCCGGCTGTTCCCCTTCCCCCGTCGCATCACGCTGTGTCTGGCGGCATGTTGGGTTGTAAAACGTCCTCTTGAACGAATGTACCAACCTCCGCCCGCCGTTCACCCACGTCTACCCGCCGAGTGATTCACGGGAGCTGACATGAGCGGTGGAGGGTTCAACATCACGGGGTTTCCACCTGCCGGGGTTGCCTGACTGACAGACTGACTGACTGACTGACTGACGGATTGACTGACTAACTGTCCTGGTCTTCGTGTCCTGGTGTCTCTGTGGCCGTCCCCGCTGCCTGCCACTGCCCGGTTGTGGCCCCCTGGCTCCGACTGCATCGTGGATATAGACGCCCGTGTTCGACTGGCACTTTGACGCCATGAACACGTTCCGCTTCATTGGCTATGTGCTGGATAAGGTAGGTGTGGGGGTGAATGGGTGAGTGGATGAGTGGGTGATTGGGTGAATGCCTGAGTGAGTGCATTCTCGGAGAAGAAGGTGGGGCGCCGCGACATGTGTGTGTGGGTGTGGATGTGTCTCATGTTTCGTAAGGGGTGCATGTGTTTTGCTCGTCTTGGAGAGTTCGAGGCCAAAATGAATCTGTTGGGTTGTCAGGCGTCGGAAACTGTCGAAACCGCGGGCAGTGCTTACCTGGAAAGGGAGTGGAGTTATCTTTTGGGGTGGATGTGTGTGTGTGTATGTGTGTGTTTGAACGGTGCGGCAGCTGGGGCCGCGGGGTGGTGCTGTGCTCTCATATGTCGGACGGCCCGATATGCAGTACGCTTGCGCCCCGCCGCCCGCCTCGGCTCGCTTCATTGCGGGCCAGGCAGCTCATTTGTTGCGGATAGTTGATCTTGTGCTGCCCCCCCTCCCCTATTGCCTTCTTGGTTACCGCCTCCCTGGAGCAGGAGCTTGGGGCGCCGTGCCCAGACCTTTGGAACAGCTCTAATCCCAAAGAGTGGAATTACGGCTACTACGACCAGATCATCTGCAAGCCCATGCCGCCTGAGACTTGCTGCGGGGCCAACTTTTATGGGACGACGTCGCCAAGCCTGGATTGAGGGCGTGATTACCAAAAGGACATAAGGGGTTGCCGGCAGCCTGCCGGTTCCACGTTGCCATGGCCGCCGCTAAGTGTGGAAGGCCATGATAGGGGCTTCAGGGCTTAGTCGTGATAGAGGGAACCAGTGGTTAAAAACTTTAAATAGCTTTGATGGCCCAATTTACTGGGTCGTTAGCTCGTTAGATCGGTTATCCTACTGGCCAGGTACCGAAACAACTAGTTACCGACCGGTTTGATAGAGTTGCAAGATTCGTAGTTACCGACCGGTTTGGTAGGGTTGAAAAAATCACAGTTACCGGCCGGTTTGGTAGGGTTGCAGAAATCACAACGCGTTATGGTATTGACAAGCAGAATGTTGCATCTTGCATGTGTGGAGGTTTTGGGGTTGCACATATTGCTTTTATGAGGATTGTACCCGGAAAGTGTGTGATCTGGTTATCGGCCCGCCCCGTGTAACGAACTGTTGGACGAGTTACGTTCGCACACATCGTGTTATTGGCCAAGATGATTATCTTCCACGACTCATACATCTATCATATTAACTCTAAATATATATGTGTATGGCATCACGCAATAATGATCCTAACGCTTTTCGTTGCCTTGTGCCTCGGCTTTAGGACGTTTTCACAAGCGGCGTCGCTAGACGAATGCCAAGCACTAACTGATAGCTATCTTAGCAAGCATCGTAAGGAGGCTTCACCATTTATGGGAACCAACTTGGTTTACTTCCTGCACGTCCCACGGACAGCAGGGCGGACGTTCCAGAGCTGCTTGCTGAGAATGGGCGTGCATCCGGCTCTCAGATGTCCTAAAGCCTATGATCACTTGCGTATAACCAATATGAGCCAGCCCAACTGCTACTTGCTTAGTTCGCATGACGACTTCAGCGTAGTTTCAATGTTACCGCCGGATGTTGCGGTCATCACACAGCTTCGTGATCCTGTAGATCGATTTTTGTCAGCATATGAGTTTGCAGTGGAGGTTGCATCTCGGACGCTGCGGCGGCCAAAGAATTTCCGCAAGCGGGTGGGCAGGATCGCCACCGAGGACGTATGGCCATGGTCGTATCTTGTGCCGTTCTTCGCAGAAGACCTGAAGGCCAAGGTGGGGACCTCTCGACGGCATACGCTGGCCTTGGGACTTTGTCAAAACAGACGCCGAGTCGACATGTACGGCTGTCTCAGCATGGGACGAGCCCCTGTCCGCACACGTAATCCCCGCTGCTTCAAAGAGCTTGGTTCTAGAGGATCTGGCTACTGACCAGATCAGCGTGAACCCTCACCTCATGGACGTTCTTACGCATGTGTGGCCGGACTTCAAGCGCGTCCAATTCCCCCACCGAAAGCAAGGCTCACCTGCCCAAGTAGTTGAGAAGCCCCTTCCCTTAGAATCCGGTACTGGCAATCGATAACGTCTCTTCGACATTCTACCCAATGCCCCCTGGGGACTTCACCTGGGGAAACTGCCGCAGGTGCCAGCTGCGCAGGCCAAGGTGCTGCCTCCGGGTGGTAAGCCACAGCACGCTGCTCTCTCTTTTCTGCGGCTGGGAATTCTCTAGCGTACTGAGCTGGATTGGAACCGGGTTTGGATCTGGGAGGCCCTGGCGGTGCTTGTTTGAAACGGTGTTACCAGTGGCTGACAGCGGCGTGTACTTCTTGTCCAGATAGCCTCATGGAACTGCCACGCGGGGAGGGGGTTTGTCTCCTCATCTTAGAGCGGATCTGTCCGCATCGGCATCGGCCTGGGCCGCAGCCCTTGGCGATGCGCTGAGAAGCTATGCGATGCGATTTGGGTTTCCGTGTGGCAATCATGCAATTCCAGGGGCTGTACAGTTGCCTTACGATTTGGGTCGCGGCGAAATGGGGCCGATGTGGGTCGCTACGTGCGCCATTTGATTTGGGTCGCTATGACATCAGTGAGCTGTGGTCACTGCGGCCACTCCGCGATGTGGGACATCAGCCCGGCCGACGCATCATGTGACCTAATCACCTAATTAGGCGCCGTACAGCGATGTGGGTCGCGACCCTCTGGGAAAGTAGCCATCCTGTTATCGCAATCTTCTTTATTGGGAGCCCTTCCTTCATTTCCCCGTCGCAGTTTCTCGCATACGATTTTCCCAATCCCTTTCCTCCTGTTTTGCATTCCGTCTACACCCGCACAACCACGTTTCCCATGTCGCATGGACCTTCGTAGCCCCTGACAGCGATCTCACCCGCCACCACGATTACTACACTGTCCTGCGACTGTGCTATGCTCAGCAGTGCCATCCAATGCTATCGATGCTCTATGCTTTGCGTGTATACTATTACCACGCCTGCCGATCGTGGGGGTTATTGCCGGTGGTTGGTCCTACCCTACCTTCCCCCAGGCGTGTGGGCGGAGATGGAGGACGGCGACCGCCGGTACTTCTTTAACAAAGCCACAAACGAGACGAGAGATGCGCTCACGGAGGCAGAGGCGGCACAGGGCATGCTGCCGCTCCTTGATCCGTACGACAATGAATTGGTGCTAAGCCTCAAGGTACGGCAGTCCCGAAATTGAAACGAACGCGAACAGGGGACGTGACGCGGCGTAACCGAATGAGGACAGTACTTGGAGCGAGGGACATGGACCTCTCGATGCCGCCACATTGGTTGTGGGTTAGCGCAGTGACGCCACTTGCAACAGCCGCCACGGCTGATACTGATGTTACTGCTGACTGACGGCTTCTAGGATAGCAACAGCAGGAGCAGCAATAGCAGCAGGAGCAACAGCAGGGCAGCAGCAGGAGCAGCAATAGCAGCAGTCAGCATTCGCTGCGGTGGGTCGCCAAGCATAACCCGGGGCCCCTGTTGGATGCCTCCCCAATGCCCTTGTCCGGAGAGGACTTTACCGTGATGTGCTGATCTGTGCTGTGCCCCTCAGGACTTTGCCAACCACCCCATCGCGTCCGAGCTGTTGCACAACGGCGCGTCGTTCCAGGTGGGCGTGCGTCCACAAGGAAGGAGTCCTAGGGAAATTTTTCGGTCGGGGGGAGCGGCGCGTTGGGTAGCGGTAGGGACCGCTTGCGAGGAACTGAAGGGGGAGGCGAAAGTAAACACGGCGCTCATGTCGGGTCATGTCGGGAGAAGCGTCGACCGGGACAGGCTGGAGCCTGAGAACACATGATCATCAGTGTTGCAGGGCGAGGGGGGGGGTTAACTGCAGACATTAAAGAAAGGAGCTGCCAACACCCAGTGAGGGGATAGGTCCTAATATTGAGAGTGTGCAGTACCCTTATTGGGAGTGGAGCAGGGTCTGGCGGCCTGCCGACCTGCGCGAGCGATAATCGGGGGCTATGGGGTGTTGATGGCGGCGGCTTCGTATGGCTCAGGGGTTGCATGTGCACGCCCCTCACAGAGACCCTGTCGAAGTCTGTGACCTTCCGCACATTTCCTGCACCGTCGCGCCTTTGTCGTCCCTGCTGTTGTTTCCTGCTCCGCTGCTACCGCTCCTCCTCGCCTCCGCATCCTGATGTTCTTCCTACCAACGCCTACCAAGTGGTTTCGTTGTCTCTCTTCTTATGATCGTTAACCCATTCCCGCTGCCGCTACTGCTGCTGCCCCTGCCGCTGCCCCTGCCGCTACTGCCCCTGCCGCTACTGCCCCTGCTGCTGCCCCTGCCGCTGCCCCTGCCGCTACTGCCCCTGCCGCTACTGCCCCTGCCGCTACTGCCCCTGCCGCTACTGCCCCTGCCGCTACTGCCCCTGCCGCTACTGCCCCTGCCGCTGCCCCTGCTGCCGCTGCTGCTCCTGCTCGTCCCCTTCATGATACCGTCGTAACCGCGCCAGGTGCTGGGGATCACCAACTACTCCCACTGGGGCGACGCCGGTGGGTTCCGCGCCTGCCTGCTGCGATACGAACATCTGCGGGACCGGCTGCTGGAGGTGGCCAAGAAACGAGTGCAGCGCTTCACGCACGTGGGGACCACGGACCGCCTGTACGAGTCGGCGGCGTCGGCACTGGTCAGCAGAAGGGGGAGAGGCGGGGGCCGGGTGGCTGCCCCGGCTGCCCGGGGGCTACTCGGCGCAGCTTGGGATTGTACCTCGTGGTGTACTTTCTCTGCGTCTAGTTCCTGTGTTTAGGATTGGGGTTGGGGTTGGGGCGGGGGTTTGGGGTATGCTTACTGGCTGGGCGGACAAGGCAGCTGTCAATCTAGTTTTGACTTTGTGCAAATCTAGCAGTAATCCGAATCCCGGTGGAAATAAAACGGAGAGAGAGAGCTCAAACCCGGCACATGCTTCGTAGGTGTCTCTGGGGTTCACGGTGGACAGCCCGGCTTACTCTGGAGGCGATGAGGATGTGGCGGGCCGTGGGGGAACGCGGCGACGGGCGGCGGAGGCGGCGATGGCAAAGGCAAAGGCGGCAGCGGGCGGCGATGGCAGCGGCAACGGTTGGGTGCCCGCTGCTGGCCAGCCAGTGAATGGCGAGGCGGCCGCCAGGCTGCAGCTGCTGGCGAAGCTGGTTCGGGAGGTGGGCTCTGGGGCTTCTGGGGCCTCTCGGCGTATAGGTCGGTCGTATAGGTCGGCGGAGGGAATCTCAATCAAAGGAAATCTCAATCTTATCTTTCCTTGAATCACGTCGGGAGCCTGCCGCCCGCTTGTTCTCGTCCTTTCCTTGTTGTTCTCGACTCGCCTGTCCTAGAACTTTATTCCATTTCTTCGTGGCGTTGACCGCTCGCCGGGCATACACACTCACACACTTACAAACATACATACATACACACAGGCCCGCCGGCGGCTGCAGAACGCGCAAATCGAGCTGGTGAACGCACAGAAGGTGCGGCAGGCCATGTTGCCTTTTAGAGCGCAGGGGGTGATGTGCACACCTTTGTGATTGCTTGACTGACGGGGCGGGAATATCGCCAATGGGGGAGGTAAGGATAGGGCTGCATTGGTTAGAATCAACGTCGATAGCGTTACTACTCAAATTTGAATAGTAACGCTCAAGTATGAGTAGACGAGCAGTAATAATAGTTGGTGTTGTAACCCACGGCCCCCACGGCCCGGCCCCCCTTAACCTGGTGTACTCTTGCCCTGGCAGCAGCTTCACTCGTTCGTGGTTCGTCTTTTCCCCCTTAACCCATGTTCGCCAGAGAACCTTTTTGTTAAAGATTTTAGCTACCCCAGCGACCCTAGTGCGTCGCTTGTCTTACCCTTCTCTTTCCCCTTGCCCGCGTCTCGCCCCCCAAACACGTCCCTCCGCCGCTCGGCTTTTCCTCAACCCCCTCACCGCGCCCCGTGCCCTCTAAACGACCATCCTTGGTGGTGCTGTACAGTCAAATTCGGATCCCGGCTTGGTCGCGATGCTTCGGAACCGCGTCGATTCGGCGCGCAATGAGCTGATCGATGCACAGGTACGGAATGGATGACGTGGATGGCGTCAGCACGCCGGTGGATGAGCAAGTGCCCCGGGAATTTTACTGGCGTGTGTGTGTGTGTGTGTGTGTGTGTGTGTGTGTGTGTGTGTGTGTGTGTGTGTGTGTTTCATGCTTCGTGTTTTGGTTTTCGTGGTGGTGTTTTCTCCACCTACCACTACCAGGAAACCCCTGGAGATGACTCGAGGAGTAACACACAGATTCGTCTGAGGGACCTTCGAAGTGTCGTAGCACGGCCACGGCCAGGGCCACGGCCACGGGTGTTTCTGTGCTGCATCTCCGGCGCCAGCATTTCTGAGGCTGTCCGGATGGTTGGGGGAACCCCGTGCCCTTTCACCGTCGGGCCATGCCCTGCCGTGTGGCACAACACGTCACGCTGTACGCTTCCATTTTCGCTATACTTTGTTTGTTCACTTTGGCTCTTTACATCCCCTCCACCCCCCCACCCCACCCTTGTGTCCACCTTTGCCCTCTTCCTTAACTTCGCATCTGTTCCTTCCACTCCCCTCCCCCCTTTTCTACGTCTGGTACACTCTTGCCCTGGCAGCACCTTCACTCGTTGTGGTTCGTCTTTCCCCTCCACCCCTCCGTCCTCTCCCTTCCATCCTCACCGCCTCACAGGAGAATCTGGCGTCCGTGCGGGAGATGCTGCCGGCGGACCTAGGCGGAGCTGGTGGCTCACAGCAACAACAACAGCAGCAGGAGTTGTACGTTATGGGCGCCGCTGTGTGTGTCTGTGTGTCTGTGTGTGTGTCTGTGTGTGTCTGTGTATGTTGCTGGGGAGCAGAGGGGAGGAAGGGACTAGAGTCCAGCTGGGCCGCAAAAAGAAGAGATGACGTGCGTTCGTGCGTTGAGATTAGGTGTGTTTGCGCGTGCGTGCGTGCGTGCGTGCGTGCGTGCGTGTATCCTCTCGATGGGCGAAAGGATGAGGTGGGAGGTCGCTGCGTCCGCCGCCTAGGTGCCTGTCCTTCCCCGCCGCGACCCGCCTCCCCTCGGCGCGTCTCTACTGCCTCGCGTATTTCCTGCACCCGCCTAGTCTCTCCCACACACACACAAATACATACACACACAAAGACAAGCTCGCTTCGGTAAGGTTATCCGTGTACCACCATTGGTATTTCCCTCTAATCGCGGCTCAGAGCATTATCAACACACAAACACACACATACACACACAAACACACACACACACACAAACACACACACACACAAACACACACACACACACACAAGCACACAAACACACACACACACACCATCGTTTCGCTTGCTCTCGGCGGCCGTCCCTGACCCGCCGCCCCTCTCCCTCTCCCACCCTTGTCCAATCTCTTGCTTGCCAGCAGCGACCTGGACGACTCAGCCGTCGCCAGCCAAGCAGCCCGGAGGAGAAGATTGCTGCAGGACGACACCGCCTCCTCCGCCTCCTCCGCCTCCTCCACCTCACAGCAGCATCAGGAGGACGGAGGCTCCGTCGGCGACTTGGTGAGAAGGGGCGGTGGTGGGAGGGCGGGGAAGCGCAAACTGGCCTGTTGGAAGGAGGAGGAGAAAGGAGGAGGAGGAGGAAGGGAGTGGGGAGCCGCACTGGCATCTGCGATGAGGATATTGGGACACCGTCTGGCGCATCCTCCGGGGTTGCACCGGCCTCCTTTGGTTTCTCCGTTCCTTTCCGGGGTTGGGGATGGGGGCCCCAGGGGAAGGCGGCGGGTGAGGGGGTGAGGGAGAAGATCACCATGTTACCTGCGGCTGCTTGCCTCTGCGTTTGCATGTCTTTGCGTCGGGTTGCATCGCCCTGCTTACCTCCTCCTCCTGCGCCTCCTGCTACCACCTGCTACACCACCACCTCCTCACGGCATTTCGCCTCCTTTCATTTTGCAGTTTAGTTGGGTTGTTTCTGTCCTATCCAGTTCTTTGGTCCTCCTCATCCTCCTCTTCTTCCGTGCCTATCATGTGCAGGACTCAGCCCAGGCGGAGGACAGGGCGGGGCAGATGAGGTGAGTGGGTGAGGTACGGGGTGGGGGGGTTCAGCGGTGCGCTCTCCCCTTCCCCTGAGTCGCTTCCCCCTCCGCCCCCCTCCGGCCCCTCTACACGCTTGCCCTGGCAGCACCTTCACTCGTTCGTGGTTCGTCTTCCCCCCCCCGGCCCCCTCCGCCCCCTCTCCCCCGCTCCCTGGCCCCCAGGAAGCTGATCAGCAGGGTGACGTTTCCGAAAGTCGACGCGTTTGGATACGAGCTGGACCCCAAGTATAAGGAAATAAGTGCGTGTGTGTGTATGTGTGTGTATGTGTGTGTATGTGTGTGTATGTGTGTGTATGTGTGTGTATGTGTGTGTATGTGTGTATGTGTGTGTATGTGCTTTGCTCTGGCTGGGGGATAATGTACGGGACCCCCGTCATGTATGGCCTCCCGTCAAACTTTTCATCGCTCCAAAGTCCGTGCTTCAATGCCCGTTTGGGGTCCAAGTTTTGAATTGTTGTTGTTGATGTTGTTGGGCAGTTCTTGCCACTTCCGACTTCCCTCCGCCGGCTTCTACTCCGCCTTTGGATCGCACCGCCTCCACCTCCATCTGAGGTCCTCTGACCACCACAACCACCATAACCACTAACCACCATAACCACAACCACCACAACGAACGGGAGGGAAACATCATCGTCACCATCCTCGTGATCATCATGCTCGTCAACGTTGCTGCACCAGGAGAAGCTGCTAGACCTTTTCTTTCAACTGTGCGGGCCGGGATCCCCTAACCCCAGAAGAAAATCACTCTTGAAGGCGAAGTATCTAAGTTTAAACGTGTGTGTGTTTTCCCCCCCGGTCGTGCTGGTGCCTGATTAGGAAACTCTAATGTGGGCATGGAGTTTGTCCGCTGCGCCAACGCGGCTCAGGAGCGCTCCACCAGCCGCCGCGGTCAGTCGCTGTCGGTGCTGTCGACTGCGGACGGTCGCAAGGTTGTCTTCAGCAAGGCGGCGCGGAAACGTATTCCGAAGGAGGTTATCGACCTCATACGGTGAGGGCGGGGGGGTAAAGAGGTTGGTAGGGGGGGAGGGTTTGGAGGGGTTTGGAGGGGGGGAGGGGTTCGGAGGGGGGGTTCGGATCGCCTGTCCTGCCCTGTCTTCTGGAGCTCTTCTCTTCCTTCCTCGCAACGAGCCGCCTCTTTTACCTCTCACCGGATTGGATTCCCCTCACCTCCTCCTCCTCCACCTCCCTCCCCGTGCCAGCTCCTACAACACCATGGACACCCCTCTTCACCAGCTCGGGCTGAGTCTGCTGGATAAGCGGATCGCGGAGCAGAAGGCCGATCAGCTGTATGAGGACCTGCCGCAAGCCCAGGCGAGGGTGAGATGGTTCGCGGGAGGGTAACGGGTGGGTGGGTGGGTGGGTGGGTGGGTGGGTGGG
>NW_003307603.1:548312-633504 GCF_000143455.1 Volvox carteri f. nagariensis | reverse complement strand
TTCTTTTTAGTTTTTTATAGCCGAGTTGCAAGAAGTCCGCCCGGTTCCGTTTATGGTGTGACTGGATGATAATTTGCCTACATGGTTGGTTTTGTTCTCCTGCCGTCTCGCAACCCAGGAAATCCCTCACTGCCTGCAGGAATCCCCCACTTCCTTCTACCGCCAACGACCAACTAACTCCACCCCTGGTGCCCACCTGCATTTCCATTACCGTCCGTCTTAAGCATAGCCAGTTGGTTTTATCCATGCAAACTGAATGTTGGATATGTTGCCGCACCATACATACCGCCACGCCCCGTCGGCACCCTTCCCATGCAGCGGAGCCACCCGCGTCAAGACACGCAAGTCAAGGCCGATAAGAGTTCAGGCGGCGACGAGCTACGGTAGGCATGAGGGGGCGGCCGCACCGAAGTGTGTATGGGCCCCTTCCGCGACCCACTATCCTGGTCTGCGCCCGTCAGTGCACTATCCGGACCCGTGTTGGGTTGTTCGTGGCCTTATCCTCCTAGCTCCTGGCAAACTCCTTCCCCCCCGGGTATCCATATCTGTACAGTGTATGTGTAGTGCATATATAGTGTATGTGTATAGCGTATTTGTTGTTATCATATCGCTTATCTTCCCCCGCATGACTGAACAAATTCTTCTCTCTCCGCACAAGCTGTAAAGGTATTGCGCATCCAGCTTCTTCCCCCAGATCAAATCCACTTCACGGAACATGTTCCACTGCTACCTTTATTGCCTTTTTGGCCACCAATCTGTGCACAGATGAGGCGGATGGGGGAGGGCAGAGCAGGAGGGACTGGCTGCGCGGCGGGGGGGAGAAGGTAGCAGTATGGGGCAGTATGGGGCAGCAGCGACAGCGCTGCCGCTGCCGCCGCTGCCGCCCGCGCCCCGGGGGAGCGTGGCTGTGGCTGTGGCTGCTGCCATTTCATCACAGCCGCGATGAGGGCTCGAAATCCTGTGCGCGCATGTATGCATGTCTGCGCCTGTGATTGTTTGTTTAATGTACGGCAACGTTGTGACCGCGGGCGTTGATGCACTGGATCCGTGTGTTGTTGTGTGTTTGTTGCGTGTGTGCTTATGTGTGATTGTATGTGTGTATGTGTCGTTGAGATGTGTGATTGTGTATATGTGCGTATTCAGAGACTGATGCTCGTCCCTGTAGGGCTCTCCTTGACCGTACATCAGGCTTACAAGGCGTCTCAACCCTTTACGTATGTTACTGCACCGTTCACAGTAGTATGGTGCACATGGCCGTAGGGAAGGAGGGAGGGAGGGCTGAACGAATGGCTCATCACACGTTCAACGGTCGCGTCGGCTGCGTTCAGCTGGTTATGATTGAGATTTGTGAACCGGGAAGATCGCTTGGTTTTTGGCGTGGGGCTTCGGGCGGGGCGCGACTTCTAATGGTGCGATGGTGGTGTGCGCGTCGTGTGTATGTGCATGTGTGTCTGTATGTTTCTGTTACACCTTCATGCCGATATGTGTGTGTGTCTGTATGTGTGTTATCTGTGTGTATGTGTATGTGCTGCTGATCGCTGACGGGTTTAGGGGATTGTGGTGTAGTGTGCGGGTTAGGGGTCGAGGGGGACCTGTGGGCTACGGGTGTGTTGTGGAGGGAAGCACGTACTGAGTGCCTCTGGGCCTCTGGGCGCCGGGCACAGGGCCCCCCGGGGTCTCCAGCCTCGGGGGTCTGCCATACTACTTGATTCATCCAGTGACAGGTGCAGCAGAAGACCCCTGCAGCGGTTATTGAGCGTAAGAGTACTGTATGGTTGGATAGGCAGGCGATAGGTAATGCGTTTGGGTATGGGGAGGCGGTTACGGACAAATCTGTGAACCAGATTTTGCAGGTCCACGCAAAAAGCAAGAGTTTCGGCTGGAGCTGTAGGGCAAGAGCAGTTCAAGGCAAAGCAAACCCCGGCGGGTACCGCTACATGTTCTCTTCTCGGTATGCCCCAAAGGCAAAGCGGAGCGATGGAAGCTATTTATTGCTCGCGTTACGTTGTGATCTGGCAACGGCGCGAGCAACAGGGATTGTTGTTCTTAAAATTGAGCAACAACAAGCCTTGTTGTTGCTATACTGCATTTTGCCAGATTGCTATACTGCATTTCATGTCTAGCAGGGGCCGAAAGCGACAACGCCGCAGCCTTCCTTAACTTTGAAGAGAAGCGTTTTTAAGTAAGAAAACAACGTTTGTCCGCGGAGGTTGCATCATGTGGTCACATCCACTGTATCGTACAGCATCCATCCATCCATCCATCCATCCATCCATCCATCCATCTGGGTCATACTCCTGACTCGGCTGACAATAGGCGAAATCCCCCAACTTAGACGAAGTGATTGGTTCGGCGGTACCGGGGCAAAGCAATTCCCATGCGGCATAGGCAGAGGCAACGGGCAGGAAGTTGGCCAGAAATCGAAAAACACCAAACCCAGCAATTGAGGTTGTGCTATTAAGTGTCACTTTTGCAAGTCAGTCGAAGTAAGTCAATCTAAGCTTCACGCATTTTCTTGGATTTTGAGATCCAAACCTGCAGGTAATGCTTCCCTTTCACACCTGGCGTTGCCGCCTGCCGCCTGCCGCTTGGGAGTTGCCTGAACTGGATATGGATGTCACTAACAGGTAGTTTCTTACTGGCTTCTGGACTAAGCTTTTCATGTTTACGATGATAAACTGTTGCTGCTGCTGCTGCTGCTGCTGCTGTAGTTAAGAAGATGTTACAATAATGACTGAAAATGCAATAAGGATTTTGTGCCCGCACAGATTATGGTTTCCTAACCAGCTCGAAGCGCGTTTCCTCGCCTTGAAGGGGGTTGGAAGTTTCGGCGTTGCTCTCAGGCCTGCGTAAACCCTGAGGCGTTAATGGATCCATTCAAACTCGCGCACCAGCGACTATGTGTTTTGAAGGATTGTGTCCAAGCTTCTAGCTAACAAATCCTGTATGGGTACAAAACCATTCCCTGTGCTGAATCCCTCGCCCACCGGCAGAAGTAGCCATCATGTCAAGGGATTTTATTGTTATCGGTGATAGAAGCGCATACCTTCAAAGTGGGGCCGCAAAACGCACATTTAAGCTCTTCTGTCGGTGGCTTGAGCCTAAGTGTCACGGCCACTGGCCGGTTATAAACCTTTATAAATACCGGGTTTTCAGGACATGGTAGTTAAGAGTACTGTCGAACCGATTGCCTTGGAGAGCATGTGGGGGCCACCAAGCCGATCAGCGGGGCGGTGTAAGGAACTCTCGTTCACGGTAGTGAGTGGAGGTTTTAGCGGGTTTTGTTTGCGGGCTGTTGGTTACGTCGTTGAGTTTGGTTCAGTTCAAGTTCGCTGCGGCTGGCATCGTTGCCGGCGCGGTTTTAGTGTAATCGCGATGTAACAGCTTCTGAGGACTACATAGCGGTTTCTGGAGACGACGCGCTGGAGAGCTGCGCTTCCGTGATCACCTTTTTACAGCCATTAGGGGCCCATACACGCCCACATGCAGTATTTGTAGGTCAGCGCACACGTTGGTGAGCGGCGGCATACAGCGGCGGTAGATGCGGTAACAATCGGCTCAGGTAGCGGAAGTCGTTAGCCAGCTCTTACAGATTTGCCGAGTATATTTAGCAGGCGCACTCAGCCATCCATCCAGCCAGCTGGATGGCCATCTGTACTCGCGTCATCGGTACGGCAGGCCCATACATCTAGTCACTCGCCACGCGATGTTACCACCCCGCGGTTATGGCACGTAAAACACAGACACGCACTCATAGCCGCAGCCCGGAGGCAAAGGGACCTCCACACGTCCGCTACATTTAAGCAGTTGCGGCATTCTCATCGCCCGATGCGAATGGAATTATCATTGTCGACCAGAAAGAATTACAGAACGTATTATTATTTAGCACCATCATCCAAACAACATCGCGCCATATGCCGTATGCCGTACGACAGCAACTTGTACGCTAAGTCACATAAGTACGTTTTTACCACAATGGTGCGTACTCCAGATGGGCGTTGTGCCAAAGATCAGCTGCTGCTGCAGCAGCTGCTGCTGCAACAAAACCGACAAGTGTGGCCAATCAAAATATAAACGCCAAAAACTGTTTCCCGGCACTACCCTACCCCTGGATTCTAGTGATGCTTTTTTCGTCTTCAGCCCGTACAAGCAAATTCTTCCGACCACAGGCCTGCCTACCCGAGCATGCAAGAGGTTGTTAATATGTTGTGACACACTAGCTTCCGCGGCACGTAAGCATCTATATGAACGATGCAATGTCATGCGATGGAATCAACGGTAGGATGCTGTACATACGAGGGCCTTACTTCTTCCCTCCTGTGGTGCTCATAGCGAATAGGGGCTATATAGGGTATCACCCGGGGGGTGGGGCCCGCCACCGGCAAACGGTTGAAACACGCCAAACCTATCTAATTCACTAAAACACTTTGAAACACGAGTTACTTAAATAATTTTTCATGTAAAGCCTTCAACGCCCTACAGCCGCCTTGCAATATCGTGCGGCACAAAAAACGACGCAGGCTGCAGCTCCCCTATGTCGGCCCCCTGGAAAGCGAGGATCATGATGCCGTTCTCGCACCTGTTGTGAGCAGCTACGAGAACGGCATCACTTCGCCGCGTGAACGGAGAGCTAGCTCAAGACGGACACTCGTTGGCGGTGGGACCCTTAAACCGATCGGCAATCATCATCTTGTTCCAGGCGGATGCAAAGGCAGTGTAGAAGGCCGTGGCATCAGTCGCGAACTCCTGCGCGGGATTTGACAGAATATTACCGTTAATAATTAAACTAATTATAGTTAAGCTAGTTGCGGAACAATCGCGATCATCCTTTCCGGTCAGACCATGCATCAGCGCGTCGCGCTCGCTATCACAAACCGTACAACAACGTTTTCTCAAGGCATTCCTTCCCGCATATTCGCCGTCAGCGCAACCCCCTCACAACGTTGTGCTGCCCACGGCCCTGGAGTCATCGATGGTTTACCTGCGCGATGGCGGACAGTACGGCATCCCACTTGATTGCCAGGTCGGTTGGTGTCATGTAGATGCCCTCCTTGCCGACAGCCTTCATCTCCAGTTGACCGGCAGACGAGGTCACGTTCACCCAGTCGTTATCCAGCAGCACCTGCACAGGGCGGGCGGAGAGCGCGAAGGAGGCGGTGGGAGAGCAGACGAGGGTGTAGACGAGCGGCAGGTGGCAGGTGGCTGGAGCAGCAGCAGAAGCAGCAAAAGCAATAAATAAAATCAATGGCCGCAAACCAAGTATTATTGTACGTGTACCTCCTTCCCGTATCCCACTCACAACGAATTCTAGGTGAATAAATTCAGCCATTCGTACGGATTATAAATATTAAATGTAGCACACGTAGAAAGTGCTAAGTGTTCGCAGTGCATTGCGGCGCCTACGGGAACGCGGACAGACCCGCGCGCACCTCCCACCCACCCGGAAGTACTCGTTGGTGAGCTTGGAGGCGTCGTTGGTCCAGCTGCCGCTGAAGCCCAGGCGGCGCTGCTGAGAGGGGCTGCGCAGTCGGGCCTGGATGGCCACCATCTCACGCATATCAAGACCCATCACAATGCCGTTGTCCATCAACTGCGCAATCCTGCACACATTGGCGGTGTATGATTGCGGGTCGTCGGATCGGCGGGCGGGTGAGTGAAGTGCCCAGCTGAAATGACCACGTGTCACCAAAACCCCCACATTCCTGCCTTCAAACCTGGCAAAAGCCCCAGCCCCTGATCGCACGCCCCTAACCCTTAAGCCACACACGCACACACACACGCACACACACACACACATACACACAGACGGCCATATATTCCCCAAATTTCCCGCCATGCCCGCCTCCTCACTTGTTATTCATGGTACGTGGCGGATAGACGGGTGCGGGCGGCTCGTTGGGGTCGGCATCGGAGCGGCCCGGGCAGAACCGGATGCCCTTGGCCTTCGCATCCGTGAGGGCGTTACTGCCGGCCAGCACGATGAGGTCCGAGTACGTCAGAGTGGGGAAGCTGGCCTTGATCGGCTCCAAAACTGCCAACACCCTGCGAGCACACAAATGTCGGTTCGTTGGTCCATTTCGGTTATTAGTTGGTTGTTGACTCCGCTTGGGCTTGGGCTTGGGCAGGTTCTAGTAATACGGCGCGCCGGTTTATAAGGCCCCTCGAGATGCCAAAGGCCACCCAACACCCCCCACATACACCCACACATGGCCACATGCGACTACGGGGCCCGTTCACCTTTTTTTATAAAAGGCTCCAAACCTATCACTGTCACAAGTCAGGACGCTCATCAGGTCGTAGCACAACGTGCAATTCCGTCTCACGCGCCCCCTGTCCCGCCCATCCATCTCGCAGGTGCAGTGAGGCGCCTCCTCCTCCTCCTCTCACGCACGCACCTGTCCATGGCCACGTTGTTGGGCCAGTCCTTCTGCGGAGAGAACCGGATGCGCGCACCGTTGCAGCCGCCAGTGTAATCCGTCTGGCGGAAGCTGCACGCACACTGATACGCCAGGTTGGCGAACAGCGCGCCGTAGTACGGCTTGCCGCCCACCAAGTCGCCTTCCAGCGCCGGGCTGGCAGTACGCAGGGCCTTGGCAATGGCCTTGGACACGGCCTTGAAGTCGGGCAGTGTTGCTGGCGGCGGCGGCAGGGGCGCCTGGAAGGGCTGCGGCGGAGGCACCTGACTGCCCAGGCAGCGCGTGTATGGGCCCATATCGCGGGTCGTGAGCTTGTACCACGCATGGCTGAATGCGCGCTCCAGGGCGCCCAAGTCGGAGGCGTAGAGCTTGACGATCTCGAGGTAGGCCGGGTCCCGGGTGAGGGCGACGTCCGCCGTGAGCATGATGATGTCCGGCAGCTCCTCCGGGTCAGAGGGGTCCTTCTTGACGGGGCGCCACTGGTGGTGGCCTCCGGGGCCCATGTACACCTCCCAGTCATACTTGAGCAGGTTCTGTGAATACGGATGCCATAAAAACACACACACACACACACAAACACGCAAACACACACACACACACAAACACGCAAACACACACACACACACGCAGTGATGGATGGTCGGCATGGCATTGTATTCTAATTTGAGAAACGTTTGATCGGAGCCTTCCGCCCCCACTGCCTGCCCGCATGCATCCATACATGCCGCCAACTGCCCAAACCACCCTAGATGTGATCTCCAGATGCATCTCCTCATGGTCTTTCAACGCCACCACTTTCCGGCCCACCTGGTAGTATTCGTTGTCCCACTTGGTAGGCTGGGTGGTCCAGGGGCCGTCGAAGCCGCTGGTGAAGGTGTTCTCGCCCTTGCCCTTCATAGTGCCGTTGCCGCAGGTGCCGGGCCACGGGTCCCAAGGCTGCTGTCGGGGGCTGGGGCCGGGGCCAGTCGGGCAGGCGCCTGAAGGTACGGAACGGGACGGGAGCTCAGGTCACAATTGGCCTTGATCGATCGATCGATCATTCATATGAAGCCAAATAATTAAAACTAGGAAGGACAGGCAGTTGGTGAGGTCGTTTGGGGGACAGCAAGCAGACCGAGGCTAGCAAGGTTACCAGGGACGAGGTACATGACGAGAGGTACACGCAGCTCACGTTGCGAGCCCCACCCACCCCCCCCTCCAACAAGACGCACCGTGGCACTTGCCGAAGGCGTGTCCGCCGCCAACCAGCGCCACCGTCTCAGAGTCGTTCATAGCCTGTGCCGAACGATACGGCACGGTACGGTACGGCAGGGCAAGGTACGGAGTGATGTGGGTTGGGTATCGTTGTGGTGTCGTTCATTGCGGGGAGTGGTTGGCGCCAAGAAAGCGTACAAGAAATCCAGCAGCATCATGTAAACACAGCGGACTGCGGCAATATTTTCCAATTTTTAGCTCAGCTATGTAGATGCTGCGATCTACACCACAATACGTATCCAAAGCTGTCAGCGCCAGATTTCAAAACGTCATGCAGTAAGAGGAAGCATGCATGGCCAGTTGGGATATTCACATTGACATGCAGATATGGCGTCATCTGCCACAACCAGAGCACCGTACCTCAGCGACCGCAGCAAAACGATCAGCTTTTTTACTTCCCGCTACGGACTTACTACTAGCACGTGATGATCCGTACGACCCACCATGCGACCGAAGATATCCCGAATTTGGGGCGCACTCAGCTCCGGAACCGGGTTGCCCAGGGGGCCCTCGGGGTTGACGTAGATGAGCTCCATGGTGGAGGCGCCGAGGGGCGCCTGGCGAGAGAGAGGAGTACGGAAGGAGGCAACTAAACTGAAGCCCGAACGCCACAACAAGGTCTTATCTTGCTGGGATAAGAAACTGTCGTAAACAAGCAGTTTATTTATTTGATGGTTTATTATATACCATTTATTACATGAGGTGCACAGTCTTCTTTTTGGTGTTACTTCTGCCTAGGTGGCGAGCAGAGCAGAGGACTGACCCCCCTAATGGGAGGTCGGAAGCTGAAGTATCGTTACGGCACGAGTACCTTCGTCCGGTTTGCAACGTTACAAATGGACAGGGAAATTGGTGGGGTCCATGTCGATGTGGCACTCACCTCGCACTCCCCATTTACGGAGCAGGGAGCGACCATTTCCTGATCCAGGGAGGGGCCCAGGGGTTCGGAGGCGCTGCCGTCCGCGTCGTCGATGCGGCCCGCGCAGAAGCCCAGGATGGGGCCGCCCATAGACTCAATGGCCGTGTTACCCGCGAGGATCATGAGGTCACCCCAGGAAAGCGCACTGCCGTACTTCTCCTTGATGGGCCATAGCAGCTTGCGGGCCTTGTCCAGACTCGTGTTGTCGGCCCAGGAACGCTCGGGATCGAACCTGTAGATGTGGAAAAGAAACATTCCGATAACTGTCGATATGGGCTTGTAAAGTCGATGGTCGAGTCGAACTTCAATACAGTTTATGGCTAGAAATGTTTCTGTTATAATAACAATCTCATAGAATATATATTTCATGACTTCGCACTTAAAGTGCATGCATTCAAGGGCTGGAGGTCTCCGCATACCTTTGCCGAGCACCATCACAGCCGCCACGGCCATCCGACGTGCGATACGAGCCGGCGCAGTGCCAAGCCATGCGGATCATGAGAGGTCCGTAGTTTCCAAAATCTGCTGGCCACCAGTCCTTCGAATCAAGAAAGAGAGCTTTCAGGTCTGCCTTGACAGCGTCAAGGTTGAGCTCATTCACAGCTTTGACATCAGCAGATGTCAGCATCCTGGGAGGAAAGGGCAGAATGGATTCATTATAAGATTAGGAAGATGCCAGTATTGGAGCCTACGTGAAAAGAAGGGGTCAATTTATTGCGACAGAACACGTGAATGTCGGCAGGTTACGATTGCGAAAGCATATGTCGCGGAATAAGTAACAATACAAATGAAATCGCGGGATAATTGACAGATGGAAGTGAAATTCTCCATTGATTCAGTTCAGGTTCATGTGGATCGGATATCTGGGACGGCGCCAACTCCTATGGGAAACTGAAACCGAGCCTCGGTAGCATTCGAACTGCTCTCCTAAGCTCAAAAAACAACAAATCTCGTTTAATATCTGTTGGGTATGGTGATCTTGGTGCTCGCTATAAAAGCCGCTACGCTCGGCATTGCTGCAAACGCAGTACAGGGCCTTGAGCCTCCGAATGAGGCATCCAATGGACATTTACAGTAGAACAGAAAGCCAACAGGTTAGCAAGCACCTGCCTGCGCGGTTCCGCCTGGAGGATAGCACCGACATCGTCGTCCATACGGGCCCGGCCGAAGTGAAAGGGACACTTCGCAGCCACCTGGATTGCTTGCGTCGCTAGTATTGAGATCAATACAGCGCAAAGAAATCTTGGTGCCGCCATGATGCCTCGCGGCCAAGGGATCTCTGCGCCCTTAACGGCACGTTGCCTCCGTGCAAGCAGATGTAACTAAGCAGAGCACAGGAATGGATCAAAGGTGGAATCTACAGTCTTTTTATACTGCGGAATTCCGAAACTGTTCTGCACGACTGACAGTAATCGGTTTGTCAATGCTTCATTACAGTCACTTTACGACATCGTATGCGGCTTTCGTATGTCAAGATCAGGTTAAGACCGCGGCCGCAACAATTGGCATTAATAAGTCTAATTTGCTCTATTGGTGTTGGCGTAAATTTGGTGGTGGACCTATCAGTGCGCCCTCCAGCGTCCAGATGGGCCCGGCACAACTGCCAGACCGACTTTCTCCAAGACATGCAACATTTGTCCAGCATTGTAAACATCCGCTGATATTGAACTCTGTCTACTGCTTTTTTACATCTGATGCACTTTTTTTCTCCGGCAGACTGCTGTTTGCTGCGTACGTTTGGTGGCAAACTTGGGCGGAAATCGCAACCTCTGACCTTTACAAGTCGCTTTAAACAGTCATCATTATTTGGCCTCTTTCTATAATGTTTTATTTCGTTTCTTTTTGTGATTAGCGACACAATACTACGGTCCTGTTCCACGGTCCTGTTCCACAGGCAAATCAGGACGCGCAAATCACAGCTTTAAACCATTATATGTATTTTTGTTTGGCTATTATATTGGATTGAGGGCCCATCACGCGTATCATGCCGTCGCGTTGGTTAACGGCTGGGCCGCCCGTGGTTTGCGAAAAACCAGCAGCCGCAGCACTGCTGCCGGCAATTTAAGCAATGTAGAACATGTAGTAGAATACCTTCAAATACGGTATCTCGGGTGCAGGGACCGGCTGTTCCGCTGGGGAACGACGACGACATCTGCTGCATCAAGTGCCACATCATCGAAGCTAGTGACAGCCTGTCCCAATTTCTTACCATTCATTGAAATTGATAGCTAATGAGATGGTTGATGGTGCATGCTGATGTTCAACGAATGGGGCTTTACGTTGGGGTTGTCGGTTGCACAGGAAGATTCACACCATCACACTTGTACTGAGCGGCATCAAAGCGCCCTGGCGGGCGACATCGTCTCCAGGTAGCCGTCCTGGATACGTCTCGTCCTTTTCATTTGTTTTTCTCCGCATCCTCAAATTCTCGCGCTGATCAATGATGTACAATTGCATCCGTGCGCTCCGCTTAGCATATCTCCAGTTTTCAGTTTTGAAGCTTATAACAAAACAAGGAAGCAAACAAACAAGAAGTTTCATGCATCAGTTGAACGCGGCCGAAAGTTACATACAAATTGCGCTATCGGTGCCCCTGTATTTCCCCGCCTTCCCCACGCTAGGTCTGGAACGCGAACAGGTCACAGCTGTTCAAAGTTTTTCCCACCAAGCTTTAACCCTCGGTGAATATTATTCTTCATAAAAGTCAGTCGTAATCAGTTCACGTGACAAAAGTAGCCTTAGGCTGCGCCGATGTCAGATGCATCTGCAGATGCCGCCTCATGCATCGCATCACGTGATCCATGCAGGACGCCCTGCGGCCGCAGCTGCTGCAACAAATATAGGCTCCTAACAGGAATTGTAAGGCAAATAAGTTCAGCTCTGCAGACAGGGATGATATCCATTCGCAATGAAAGAATTCCAATGGCAGCGGCTTCACTGCCGCAGTCTGGGTGATTGTCTCATTTGTATAATAGTCTCTACTGCAGTGCACGGCCAGCTGGCCCGATGGCTCTACTCTTCGGGAGTCTGGAGCCCACTGTAACAACCACACACACAGTCTGGCACCTGCTACCCTGAGCTGCTTGAGACAATTCAAATAGCTTTAAAAGCTATGTGTCATGGTGAACGGCTTTGAAGCGCTGTTGCGTCCCGGGCAGTTGAGAGACGTACGGAAATCCATATCGACAAGATCGACTTCGCGGAACAACCTGGTGCGTGTCCCTAACACTAAGAAAAGAACAAACTAAGGCCCTTTGTACAAGATCAACTGGCGCGTGAGGTGCTGGTAATCTTCGCCTCTTGAAGAGGGAAGCTTGCAGATCCTCCAGCCGCGTGCCATCCAACGAATAGAATGATGCTTAAACGTTACAATATCAAACTCTTAACCTGGACAGGCTTGCGCCTGATTGTGGAATCTAACCAATCTGGGAAGTCGGAAGTGGCAAGTTTTTGTTTCGGTACCAACTCGCGGCCAGTCACGGGCTTGGCACATTTGCATTTTTTTAAATAGTACTACCCCTATAGAATCACCCGTCCTTGACGGAAGGTGCTGTGCTTCGGCGTGTCAGGTACGCGAGTTTTTGTTATAGTCAGGGAGCTGAAGGATCGATTAAGCGTTTCTGATTCGCTGATTATCCTGCACCGATCACAACAACTTCAATTTCATGAGCATAGGAGTGGCATTTTCGAATTCATCTCCCTGTCTCGAGCACGACGACTCTGCGCGACCCAACCCGGGCGTCAGGCAACAGCGCCAGCCCTTCCCACCCCGGTGGAATCTGCTCATATCGCTGCTCTTCCCTGACTTTCCAGCGGTACTATCTGTGAACAGCGAACTGGTCTGGACTCGTATGGAAAGGTTTTTGGATGCGCTCTTTTGGACTGACACGCACTCCTTACAATCTCTCACTAGCTTCATTACCTAGCAGGCATCGCTTATGCAGATATAAATACGTACATTCGATTAGCAGACACGGAATGATGATGATGGTGGATTATAACACCCGGGTAATGGATCGTTCCCTAAAGGGTTGTCCCCTTAAGTTCCCCTTCAGGGGATGAACTGAGGGAAAGTTCCCCCTTGGGGGATGAAGAACGAAAAGGGGGGATGGGGAACAAGTTTGGTGGCATCAGGGTGGCTCCAGGGTTTGGAGCCCGGCAAGACGGCTGAAAACAGTTTCGGGAAATAACCTGGCCAGTGTAATCATCAGGCCAAGCGTCAGGAAACTCATGACACGGGTTTCTACTACATCGCCGCCAACCCTAATCGCAACCTTTTCCAGAGCTCGAAAGACGCCCAGAACTGAACGGCGCACATGCTTTCGACGCTCAAACGTTCATTAGACTCTACGTGGAACCTGTAACGTTGAAAGTTGGTGGGCGTGAGTTCCTCGTATATGAGGTTGTCTTGGGCAAAAGTAATTGCGCTGCTCTATCGCCGCATCATAAATCTGAGAAAACGGTTGCAGGATCGGGACTGGGACGGCGAGCGTTCAAGACGGTCAGAGCTTCCCGGCGAAAACTACGACAGCGCCGTTTGTGAATGGTACATGCGGCTGTGGTGCCTGCACAGGGCCGGTTGCCGCGATATGGTAGCCTGCTGCTGCAGCATCTTAAAAGCGGCATGGAGTGTGCTGCAACTCTACATGAAGTGCCCCTTGACACTAGAGGCAAAAGGCAAGGACATCAAGAGGCAATTAAGATTTGGCCACAACTATCGTGAACAGCGACCCGCGATCAGGCGATTGGGCATATCCCGAACCCAAGGCGTATTGAAATGGTAGACCAGGAATGCATCCAACCTTATGTGCACAACAATGCGGGAATCGTGTACGAGCAGATTCACCCCGATCGCCTCCGTGAGCTTTTTGGTTTGGGCAGCTGGACACGATGGTAATTTTGATTCCATATTGTAAAAGCTGTTGCTGCATGAAGCCTTTTCGCTGTGTTTTGAATGGCCGCCACTTGCTCGTGCGTTCCTCGAAAATATTTTGTAAACCCGCCGAAACTGAAATGCCCTTCCTTCCAGCGCATGGAATTCAATTGCACCACATGCTGTCAGATTAATATGTAGAACCCATGGATTTCGTCACAGCGCGTGAACTTATTTCATACCCTCGCCTTTCAGTCGGAACCAAGGACCAGCTGAATAGTGCCTGGAAGCAGCATCAAACTGGAACTTTGCATAGCTACCTTAACGTGCGATTCTACGTCGGCGCAGCTAGGACACAGCAAGGGGAGACTGTCAACAAAGACCCAAAGAGCTGCAGTCCATGGCTTCCAGGCGAACCCACTGCCCCTTCCCAGTTCATTATTCAACTTGTTCCCAGAGCTCCGAAACCAGCCCATAACGTGACCAGCTCCCCCGAGCTGCTGCAACGCCGAAAAGTACAGCGCATCGCAGCACAAGAGCTCACCCGGAGTCTCATCAGCGTCAGCAGCATCGCGGACGCAAAGGCCTTGTACGAATCTCACGGCGAGAAATTCAATGCCATCCACTTCGCTGCACTATTCACGGCGCTGGGCCGCCTTGCCCCCGGCCCCGCCTCGTCACCGTCCCACCACACCACACCTGCTGCATCCACGTCACGCGGCCCTGACATGCCGTACATGACAACGCCGCCGCCGTCACCGCCACCTTTACTTAGCGTCCGCCACGGCTTAATCTCAGGACCCACCAACGCCATCACCCTCCCGCGGCCCGCACACCCGAACTCCGCCAGCGGCCCCCTCAAAGTCCTCAGCGGCGACGGCGACGACGGCGATGAGCTGCGGGACTTCGTGTCCACACAGCTAGTGCCACACGTAGGATTACGTCTCATGGGCTTTGGATCACGACAACTTGTTACCGTACTGGTGGCGTTGGCGAAGCTGGACTGCCCGCCGCCGGATTTCTGGATGTCAGAATGGCTACAGCACTTTGCGCGTGGAATGGACAGCCCGCTTGCTGCTGCTACTGCTGCATCCCCGGTGACCACTGCAGGAGTCGTACGGCAGTCGTACAACACGGCAGTGGCGACGGCGGTAGGAAGGGGGATGGCTCAGAATGTGGCGGCAATGCCATCGGAAGTCGATCGGAGGTGCACCCCTACTTCGACTGAGATGGCATTGACCATGTGGGCTATAGCAAAGCTGCAGGTACGGCACCGTCAACACAGCAGCGGCGGCGACTTCGGTGCCATAGCACCTCCGTCTGCGAAGCTTGCCGGCAATGGCGCCGCCACGGGGCTCCGCCACTCGCGTAGGACTGACGGCAGCCTTACTTTGTCTTCTCGAAGTACGATCTTGTTGCCGCCGTCGCCGTCGCCGTCGCCGCCCCACCGCGACGTCGCAGCCGGCCCAAGCCTCGTCTGGCTGCAGACCGTGGCGCATGCGTTCGCTGCCCAGTCCTCCGCCGCCAGCGGCGCCAGCATAGCGTCTTTTCTGTGGGGCGCGGCACGCCTGGGCTATCGTCCACCGGCGGCGGCGATGGCGGCGCTGATGGCGCGATGCCGGGATCTCTTGGAGGAGAACAGCTACGGCCGCTGCTGTAGTCGCGGCGGCGGTGGCGGCGGTGGTGGTGGTATAGGGCCCCGGGAGCTGTCCGAGGTGATGTGGTCGCTGGCAGTCATGGGCTTCACTCCAGGGGAGGCCTGGCTCCGCCGTGTCGATATGGAGCTGGAGCGGCTGGCCGGCGGGACCGAGGGGGAAGGGAGAGGAGGAGAAGGCTTGGCGGCAGTGGCGGCGGCAGTGGCGGTGGAGGACAAAGCGCAGGAGGACGAGGAGGAGCCGCAGCAGGGTGTCGTACAGCTCTCGAGGGCGCCACCGAAGGCCGAGCCGGCGGAGCAAGAGAAGGAGGAGGAAGGAACAGCAGACTGGTGGAATGATCACTTGAGCCATGAGGGCTGTAGCAGCAGTAGCAGCAGTGGCGTAGGTGGAGGCGTCTCTCACGTCGTTCGTCGCCGGCTGGGCGGAGCTCTACCTGGTGGCGGAGGCGGCTTCGCACCCGCCGCCGCCGTCGCCGCCGCCGCCCCGCCACCGCTCCTTCTTGACAGCCGACATGCCGCAACGTGCATCTGGGCGTTTGCGCGGCTGGGCCACAGACCACCGGCGAGGGTCCTCACAGCGCTGTTGCGCCGCGTCTGCGCGGGGGCCCCGGCTACAGCCGCCTCCGGCGCCGCCGCCACCACCGCCGCGGCGCCGCAGGACCTGTCCATGGCTTCCTGGGCACTGGGCGTGTTGCGTTTCCAACCGGAGCCTGATCAGGCAATCGCCCTGGTGAGGGTCATGGCGGTACGGCTGCGTGACGCCAACTCGCAGAACTTGGTAATCTGGTTATCGGCGCTGGCTCGCATGCGTCTTGCAGCCCCCTTGCCCTGGTTCGTGTGTTACCTGGGTCGCATAGAAAGGAAGTTGAGGACCCTGTCACCGCTGGCGCTGGTGAACTGGGTGGATGCAGTGGCCAAGTTGCGGACGGCTCGGCCGCCGCGGCGAAGCCGCCTGGAGCTGGCTGTGAGGGCGACACGATGGCAGGAGCAGCAGCAGAAGCAGGAGGAGGAGGAGGAGGAGGAGGCGGCTTTGAGGATGTCGCCTGCGGGGACGGAAGAGGGGGAATGCGATGGTGGCGGCGGTGGCAGCGGCGGCTGGGGGAAAGTATCTTCGACGGCGGTGGCGGAGGTGACGGCGGTCGCCATGGCACGTGGCCCCGTCCTCAGGAAAGGTGCTGCTGGCAGCTGTAGCAACAGGGCCAGCAGTAACAGTAGTAGCAACATTACCAGAAGCAGCAGCAGCGGCAGTAGAAGCGGAAGCAGCAACAGCACGCGGGCGTTTGAGGGATCCAGCGGTGATAGCGGCGGCTTCAGGGATCGGTGGGTGCTGGTGGCGCTGCCCGGTCCGAAGCCGCCGCGGGGAGCAGCGACCCGTGGGCCGGCCTTGGACCAACAGCACCAACAGCTCCACCAGCACCAGCGCCTTACCTCCCACATTTGCTCGACGGCAAGGCCCTTGGCTGCCGGCCAACGACGACCACCACATTCACCGCCGTCACAAACATCGTCTCCACCCCACCTCACATGCCGCCCTCCACGCACAGCTGACTCAGCTACGCTGACGGCTGCGACGGAGGAAGCAAGCCCAGCGACGACGGCGGCGGCTGTGGCGCCGCAGCCGCAGCCGCAGCCGGCGCCAGTCGCCCAAAGGCCGGGCCGCGGCAGCAGCGGCCCCGACTCGGTGTTTGTCCGGCCTGCAGTACGGCAGCTGCAGCGTCACCGGATGATGTCGCCGCTGCTGCGTCTGCTCGAGGCCCGAATGCCGTACATGGACCTGGAGCAGCACTGCCGACTGGCCTGGGCTGTGGCGCACCTCAACACGGCCATCCGCAGACCGTGGGTGGACTCGCTGATCGCACACACGTCCGAGGCCCTTGAACGGCGGCTCAAGCTGCGACAGGAACACCACCAGCAGCAACAGCAACAGCAGCAGATGCGAAGTGATGCGGGAGCAGCTGCGGCCGGGGCCGGGGCCGCATCAAGTGGACTGGAGGGTCACTCTGTGACTACGGTGCCAGCACCGGCGGCAGCCGCGGCGGCGGCGGCGGCACCGGTGGCGCCGGTCATCGATGCCAGGTGGTTACTGAAGCTTGTACGGGGAGTTCAGATGATGTTGCGGGGTCCGAACAGAGGGTCGGGCTCGCGGCGGCGACGGCGACGGCAGCGCCTGACGGAGCTGCCGTGGGGCCGACGGCTGTGGCGGCTGCGGCGGCACCGCTGTCGAGCGACGGGCGAGGAGGCGGCGGCGGCGCCGACGGCGCTCTCAGGTTCCGCAACTCGTGGCGGGTCGGAGCCGTACAGCTACATCCCGCGGCGCTGGCGGCTGCTGCTGATGGTTGCGATGCTGCCGCAGCTGTCAGCGCTGACGAACGCGCAGCTGCTGCGGTTTGTGCGCACGATGGCACAGCTGCGTTGGGGCCCAGCTGTTGCAGCCGCTGCTGCTAGAACTGCTAGTAGTGCGGGTAGTGCAGCTACTGCCGCGGGCGCCGACCGCGGCTTTCAGGCTGCCGCGGGGGGCGCTGGGGGTTCTACCCTTGGTGCTGCGAATAGTACCGATATAAATTATGGTGATGGCCGCTTCGATCCGCCTCTACGCCCCCGGCGGGGTCTTCAGCGGCGTGTGGTGCGGGAGCTGGGAGCCTACTGCCGTCGGCGCGTGGCGGCGACGTGCGGCGGCGGCGAGGAGGAGGCGTGTGACCTGACCACCCTGGAGCTGTTGAGGTGGACCAGGGGCTGGGATAGCAGCAGCAGCAGCACAGGGAGAGACGGGGGTGGCGGCGATGACGGCGAGGAGGACGGCGGCGACGGAAGGGGGTAGCAGCGGCGGGGAGGTTTCGGGCAGTAGCGCCAGCGGCAGTGGGAGGGCCTGTGCGGAGAGGGGGTTAGCGACAGCGGAGACTGCAGCGGGAAGGGCGCCTCCGCTTCCATTGCCGCTCCTGGGGTACTCCGGGATACGGGGAGCTGGGGGAGTGAGGGCCCTGGGGCGGTGGGTAGGGGAATGGGAGCGGCTGGGGGCGGCGGTAGAGGCAAGGGACAGGAAGCATGGTGGAGGTTGGGCAGCTGCTTCCGCTGCTGAGTGTTGTTATGGACCCGGTGCCGGTAGGGGGAGGGGGGAGGGGGGGGGGACATGGGGGTTAAAACCCGCGGGCTGTGTCGACTTGATGGGCTGTGTGGGCTGTGTGTATTGCCCCCTTCACCCAGAGGAGGTTCCAGAGCAGCTGGGGGCTCCGAGCGATGGCGCCCCCACAGTCCCAGCGCATTTCTGTGTGTGTGCGTGTGTGTGCGTGTGTGTGCGTGTGTGTGCGTGTGTGTGCGTGTGTGTGCGTGTGTGTGCGTGTGTGTGCGTGTGTGTGCGTGTGTGTGCCAGTATAGCAGTGTGTGCAGTGGACCCTGTGCTGCTGTAACTCTTTAACCTTAACAGCTGGCGAATGGCATTTTTTGGGGGGGACATCGATTGCGGGGGGATGTGCACCAGCTCAAGATTGCTATGGGGTGGTTGCCTTCTTCCTTTGGGGAAACAAAGCAGCTTTTCAGTAATGAATCTAATTTTGCTCATGTGTGTACTGCTCATCGCGGAATGGCCACAAGGGACATCTGGAACGTCTGGCGTTGGGTCGCTGTAACCTTCATTGCCGTGCATTGTCCGTACGGTCCACCGCGTCCTAGGTGGCATGGCATGCTGCAGTCGTACACGTCGCCGTCGGGCTGGATGTTGTCCTGGTTTCGGTGGCGTTGATTGCATGTTGCCGTACATATGTACGGCATGTATATCTGTGTATGTGTCATGGCAGCCTGCCAGTCACGGCTTTTGCGGTGCATGAGTACGGCTGGGCTTATGGATTTAGGGAAAACAGCTTCTGTTTTTTCTTTTCTTCTTCTTCTTCTTCTTCTTCTTCTCCTTCATGATGTTTTGTGCTTATTATCTTATCTTGCGACCCATCGTGGTCTGTCATGTGGGGGTAGAGGGTAGGTAAAGTCTTTAGCTAAGACTCTCCTTAGAAAAACAGGCATTGGACTTGCAGGTTTCGGAGCGGAACAAGCCGGACACTGCCGGAATCCATTGAAGGCAGCTGGCCAAACGCACATGGAGGGCGGGTGGCGGTGACGGTGCCCTTAGCGTACAATATAGCTGGTGACATAGATGTTAGCTTGTATTGGTTGCCAAGTCCGTTCTTTGTGTAGCTTCTTGGCTTTCCTCGTAAGAGGGTGCAGGACGTGCACCTTGCGTAGTCAGTGCCTGTGAGCAGTTGTCAATGTTTGGTTGTCAAATTTTAAAGACAACCAGGTGGCAACGTGGCTTGTTAATTTTTTTCTTTTCCTTTTCCTCTCAGTACTGTGGCGTTTCTGATTTGCTTACGAGGGAGAGTGGGTTGGTGAGTAAGCGAGTGCTGCTGGTTGGGCTGCGAGGGGCTGCGCGTATGCGGCGCATACGCCCAGTCGGACAGGGCGGATGGGATGTAAAGAGCCTGTGTAAGGGGAGATTGGGGTTCAGGGGGTAGAGGTGGGGGATGGTGGTGAATATGTGGATGGCGGAATGGCAGCGATGCCGTCCTAACGTAACGCCATGCTGTGGAAAAGGCGAGATTGTTGTGTAAAGTTTTAGGTCATACGCAGAGGCGAACCTAAGTAGATCTGGGTTTCCTGCGACCTTGCAACGTGGTACTGAGTTTCACGGAAACTGGCAATCAGGAAACTTGTGTACGGCACCCCGAATAACAAGCACTAGCAAAGCGCAATCCCAGGTATGCCATCACACCATAGTGAAAAGGGTATGCTCTTGCTTATAATTTTCCAAAATCTGTGAGCGACCGTGGCGTTTGTCGTCAACTTTTGCAGCTCATTAGTCTTTGAACACTCGACTTTTAGCAAATGGCCGACGGGAGCCTTGCAGGATTTGCAACGCTTGAAGAGCTGATGGAGGTGTGAAATGCAAGCCAGACCGATGCTGATCATTTACGAAACCCTAATCCGACTGTCCATCTCGCGTCCCACATAGGAGTACATCCCGCCTGAGAAGCTGCAGCAGGCTCGTCGTGTCTTATACGGAGTAAATATGGGCCAGCTTGTGACGGGGATGGCGTTGGATCTGGCGTTATGCGAGCGTGCAAAGTTGATGGACTTTGACCTCCGCAGCGCAGTCTTTCGGGCAGCGCCGGAGCAGTTAAGGCCAGCTCGCATTGTTAGGATCGGTCTGATTCAAAATAAAATTGTGCTGTCAACGGATGCTCCGTTCGCGGAGCAAGCCCAGGTACGCGAGATGTGTGTGTACATTGGACCTGACAGCGTCCGCGCCTGAGCCATGCTGACTGAGACCCCTGTTCGATATTACTGTCACATAGGCTATCCGAGATCGGGTAGGGCAGATGCTGGAAACTGCAGGACAAGCTGGTGTCAAGGTCGTGTGCCTACAGGAAGCCTGGTACGTGGGTCGTTCCCAAGCGGACGCGCGCACGGCCAGAACGTGCAGCAACAGCAGTCCAATCAGCATCTCACACGGGGCAAGGAGCGGCAAACCATGCTTTGTCCGCCCTTCTGCTTAGTCCCCAGCTCCTAGGAACTCAGGCCTCCAAACACGTCCTGTAACCCACCTGCTAGAGTTCCCCGCACCCAGCCATCCTTCCCCCCACTCCCACCCCTGCGCGAGCCGTGTCATGCGTACAGCACTGAAAACTTTCCGAACTCAACCCCTTCCGCACGATCTTCAACGGTTGTTAACCAGCGCCCTGCAAGACTACGTGCAAACATTTGCGTTCTCCCACACTTGAAACCCGCATATGGCACTTACAGCCCCCTGGGGAGCGGGTCTACAGTCCTACTGCCGCTTAAGGACCACAGCCACAGCCGAACTCCGTCATGCCTTGGCCCTTTCTCCCCTTCTCCCACCCCCGGACACCACCCTCGCTACGGCCCACCCCCCTGGCGTTCAGGCACATGCCATTTGCCTTCTGTACCCGGGAGAAGCGCTACTGCGAGTTCGCCGAGTCGGCGGAGACGGGGGAATCCGTGGCCTTCTGCCAAGCAGCAGCAAGGAGGTACGGCACGGCGCGGGAGCTGAGGTCACACGTGAACACAGACCCCTGTGTACCATCATCGGTGCTTCCTTCCTACTCGGCTCAGATCATTAAAACACAAACCCCCTTGCTGTTTGTCCGCGAATTCTTTTGCTTTATCCCCCAACTTCCTGTCTTTCTCTTTATCTCTCTGGCTGTCTCTTCCGCGCGTGCACACGTGCACGCGCAATTGAGACGACGCTGAAAATGTGCGACGGTCTTGTCCGGTTGTGAAAAGGCTTACAGGGGCTTGCTCCAGCCAGCACCATGCCATAAACAGTGGTGTGACCCAAAACGCAGCGCAGCCCATGGACCTACAGCGTACGGCTGAAGTGTACGGCAAAACTGTGTCATGGGGGTCCTTATACAGGGGTAGCATCTATTGCTTAATCCCAGACCTGGACGTGGCCATACGAGCCCTAAGGATGCCTAAGGGCCAGGTTGCCTAGGACTGTCCAAAAATGGATGAAAACGCAAGAAAGAAATAATGGTCCTATCAACTCAACACGATGTGTGTGATTGGCCCCGCCCTCCTTTACAGATGGGGCATGGTGGTGATCTGCCCCATTTTGGAGCGCGACGCAGCCCACAGCGACACGATTTGGAACACGGCGGTCGTGATTGGCCACAACGGGAATATCATTGGCAAGCACCGAAAGGTGCGCCCCGGCCGTGCGTGTGTATGCGAACTGTGTCTTGCTGTTGTCCCTATTATTGTTCGCGCTGCGGAACGCCTTTGCCTTACGTTTAAAAAAATCGGTAGTGCGGGCACGGCGCTGCATTAAAACCACATGTAAGGCCGATCCTGCACTTCCGACCGCCCCTGCATGTGGTTTTCTCCTCATCTCTCCCCCCCCCGGCCGTGATCCCCTCTCCCGCAACTCCCCTCTCCCCCCCCCAACCTCCTCTCCTCCCCAAGAACCACATTCCCCGTGTGGGCGACTTCAACGAGTCCACCTATTACATGGAGGGCAACACCGGGCACCCCGTGTTCGAGACGGCGTTCGGGCGCATCGCAGTCAACATCTGCTACGGCCGACATCACCCCATGAACTGGCAGGTGGGTGAAAAGGGGAAGATCCTGGGCTTCTGTTATAGCTGTCGTACAGAACGGCACACATACACCGCACTCTTTCCCCTCTTCACCCATCCGCATACCCTCCTCGTTTATAGCTGTCGTACAGTACGGCACACGTACACCGTACTCTTCCCCCCACCCATCCACCACCCACCCATCCGCCTACCCATCCTTGTCGCCGCCGCCAGGCGTTCGGCATGAACGGCGCGGAGCTGGTGTTCAACCCCGCCGCCACCGTGGGCGACCTGAGCGAGCCGCTGTGGCCCGTGGAGGCCCGTAACGCCGCCATCGCCAACAGCTACTTCGTGGCGGCCATCAACCGGGTCGGCACGGAGGTCTTCCCCAACGAGTTCACGTCGGGAGACGGCAAGCCGGCGCACAAGGTCGGTGCGGGTCGCACCGGAAAGGATACAACAGAACAGGAAAAGGAGGAGAGCCGGAGAAGAAAATATACGAACGTAATTGTAGAGGGCAGCTGGTCTTCGGCCCTTGAAGACACACACGATTGGGAATGGGTTCCTACTTCCGTTGCCAGTACCGTACCTAGTACCGTACCCACTACCGTACCCACTACCGTACCAATAGGCGAGTCATTACACGGGAGTGAGATGCGGACCGGACGCGGCACGGCACTGCGCCATAAAGAGAACTTGCTCGCGCTTTAGTTGCGTTTCCTTTCTAACGCATTTCCATACCCGTATTGTCGCCGCTGGCGCCACCGCCACCGCTGGTGCTGCTTCTGCTTCTGCTGCACACAGGAGTTCGGTCCCTTCTACGGCAGCAGCTATGTGGCCGCACCTGACGGCAGTCGCAGCGCCTCCCTGGCTCGCCACAAGGACGGCCTCCTGGTCGCGGACATTGACCTCAACCTCTGTCGCCAGGTGGGTGGTGGTGGGTGTGCATGTAATTGGGGAAGGAAGGGCCGATGGTGGGCACGTCGTGTGCGTAAACTTTCCCCGCAGCAGCTTCTCCCACCTCGCATAGCTGCACCATGGAGTGCCATTAATTTTCTCTTGTCGTATTGTCTTACTCTCGCTTTTCACCGACCTGTTCCGCATTCTCCCACCCTGTTCTCCCTCCCTCCTTTTGCCCCCCACTCCACATACGCAAACTCGGCGGGGCTCCTGCTCTCGGCGTCCTCCCCTGGGTCCCCTCCGGCCTGTGGCCCTTACGAACGGCCTCTTTGGTCCCTCTCAGACCAAGGACAAGTGGGGGTTTCAGATGACCGCGCGTTACGAGATGTACGCAGAGTTCTTCAACCGCTTCGTGCAGCCGGACTTCAAGCCCCAGATCGTCCGCGACCCCTCGCTGTGAAAGAGGTCGCCGTGGGAGGGGAAAGAGCCACGAGGGGCCGTGGGGCCCGAAGGGCCGTTTTATGGATGTGGTCATGGTGGTGAACAGATGCGGACGCGGACGCGCAGGGCACTGGTGCCACTAGTACCGGGCACGTGTGTGTATGTATGTATGTCACCCTACACCTCAAGCTGAGCTGAGCGGTGCCTCTTGTACAATGTGTGTGTGTGTTTGTGTGTGTTACACACCGATCTGGGCCGGACGCTGGCCAGGGGCATCTAACCGTATACCCCAACGGGAACGGCCGCCGGAGACTCTCCTCCTAGCGGTGGTGGGAGAGAGGTGCGTGATGGGCCACAGTCCCCTCCTGCTTATCCGAGGGCGAGTGTATGTGTGTTTGTGCTGCATGCTACGTGGCTTGGCTGGGATGGAGGTGTGTCTTATTTTGCAGGTGTCCGTCGGCTTCCGTTTGTTCGACAAGCGCGGTGATGTAGCCTGGCGGGTTGGGGGTCCTTACAGGCGCTAATTCGTGTACTCCATACATATGTATGTATGTATGTTAACAAAAACTCCTGATGTTCTGAGACGCATGCACATACCTACAAAATACGTATTATTACAGAGTGTACTATTCCTCGTCGGAAGGGGGAGGGAGGAAGGACCCAGGCAGGGTGGCAGCAGCACAGGTCTGCGAAGGAGGAAGCTCCTCTTCACTACCAGGTGGTCTAAATGAGAGGAAGGAGTGCTCTCGGAAGGTCGAGGTGGGCAGAAGGGATATCCCCAATGTTTTTGCTTTGCGGTTCGCTTGGTGGCTGCTCAGCCAATTTTGACGAAAATTGACGCGGACTTCCTTTTCATTGGAAAACGTGAGCCATGTACATACGTCACGGGCGTGGACCCGCCTCGCCTGGGGTTAGTAGTAGTGGCAAATTGTAATGCTGCTGCTGCGGGCGGCAGGGGCATTTGGTGATGGGATCGTGTCCTAGCCTCGATATCCTCAAAGATAGCGACAAAACACACACACACATACATACACACGCAGCGGCAAGCCCCCATGCTCTATATGCCACGTGATGCGATGCAATCCACAAGCGGAAACCTCGATTACCCGCTCAAACACCGAGAGGTGCAGTGCTGCAATGCGTTGCAATCTAGTCCGCACCTTGCCCTGTTGCTCCCCCCAAGTCTATATCCTGTTGGTAGCCCACAACAGTGAAAGGAGGATTTAGAGCCGTCGCCATTTGGAAACCACCTTCATTCCCCCAATATGTGCACTCTCAACATTACTCCGGCCTACTGGTAGCAATTCAACTTCATCCATGCTGAGTTTCTGTCCTGACGCCTCCACGTAAACCTCCATGCATAATTGTTGGTTTCACTGCTTTCCTCTAGACGTGCATAACTTACTATGTTTCGCGGTGCTAAGGAGGTTCGTTTTGGCGGCGACTTGTTTCGCTTGGTGGTCTGACGGGCGCAGGCAGTTGACATTTAAATCCTTTCCTTCCTTCCTTTGATGCCTGCATGTCTCTTGGGTACCTACAGCTTCTTTGAAGCTTAGCCGACTCTACCTCTTCCTTCAAAACAACATCATCCTCATTATCATCGGCCTGCAGCTGCCCCAACAGACGACTGACCGACGTACATCAAGCAACGCAGTGAAATAGGCGCTTTCACTCCTCTCGACTATCATTCGACATCACTCTCACGTCGCACAGCAGCTCACGCGACTATTTTCCCAATCAAGTTAACAGAGCCCCCCTCACCGTAAACAGAATAAAGTCATTCCCTGAGGCCACTAGGACAAGGAATCTAAACACCTTCCCGGCCGGAAAACCAACGGGCGCTACTGCCCCCCTCTTCATCCCAGTTTTCTCAGGATCCTGCTACCACATCTCTACGCCGCTAGCATTTCACAACTCAGCACTAGCACTCAGCAACCACTTGCACTTGACGGATAGCGCAAAACTCTTCCTCTCTTAAGGAGGTTGGCGGTTGAGGCACCGTCACCTCTTAACTCCATATACATCGTCTAGAAAGGGACAGTGGCGATTGAGGCCGCAGCGAACCGAATACACATCCGTCGCCCCTCCCCCGGGGGCCCCCCCGCGACCCCAACCCCAGCTCAACATATCCCTCTTCAGCCCTTAGTTCCAGGGGCCACATCGTGAAAGCATCATTAGCTGGTCCTTCAAATTTGGATTGGACGCTGTGCCATGGGCGGCTGCCAGTCGCCCCGCCGGGCTGCTGCTGCCACAGCTGCTACAGTCACCGGTGTGGCTGTAGCCACGCTGCTGCTCGCTAGCAGCTTGGCGACTGCGGCGACTTGGTCCAGTGACGCCGCCCCGCCTCGGGATGAATCCACAGGTGACCCGCGTATGTATGTTTGCATGTTTGTATGTGTGTGTTTTGTACGCGTAAAAGCGTGTGTGTGATGATAATGAAAAGTAGGTCGGGAGAGAGAGTGAATGTGGCTGGATGCCTGGGTTGAGGGAAGGAAACAAGTACAGTACGCACTTAGGCGGTTCAGGACCGAGCAACAGCCATGATAATACTGGCTTGACTGTAGGCAGCGTTGGCATTGGCGGTGACGGTGACGGTGGCGGCGGTGACGGCGGCGCTGATGCTGCCGGCGCCTCCGCCGGCAGCGCCGCTGTGGACGCCTCCCCTCCAACGGTGCCGTTGACCAGCTTGTTCGCTGTCGTCGACGGACTACTCCGCCCCACCACGATCGCGCTCGAGGCATTGACGTTGGCTTTCGGAGCCGCCAACGCCAATGCCAGAGCCGCCGCCGCTGCCGCCGCTGCTGCCGCCGCCGCCACAGCCACCAAAGCTGCTGCCACGGGCAGCGGCCTGGCGTTAGGGCAGCAGTACGAGCTTGGCGGCGCCCCTCTCGCCGAATCCGACTCCATCGCCGACATCGGTGGTGTAGGAGGCGGCGGCGACCCCGCCGCCGCCGTCGCCTCCGCCATGGCGATGGCTCGCGATATGGACCTACAGATCCTTCAACTACGCATCGCGCAGCTAGGGGCGCTCCGCGCGGGTGGTGCCAGCGCTGGCGCCGCCGCCAGCGCTGCGGATGCTGGCGGCGACGGGGCCAATGCTGAGGGCGGGGACGATATGTACGACACGTATCTGGATGATCAGCTGCCAGAAGGCACTGACGCAAGCCAGAATGATATTATGATCTTGGAGGACGTTGGCCAGGGAAAGCTGATAATTGCGCCGTACGACATGGATGGCTTGTACGACATTGACGATCATTTGGAGGCGGATGAGGAGGCGGGGCAGGTGGTGGACGGCGGCTGGGTTGACAATGCTTTTGAAATGCAGTTGACCGACGCGTATGACGGTGATCTGTATGTTATTGGCGACGAGGCTGCCTCCAGCGCCGACGACGCCGACGACGCTGACGCTGACGCTGATGCCGAAGACGTCGGCGTGCCGGCTGCGGCAGCGGACACTGCATCTGCTGCCGCTCAGTCGCAGGACTCCATGTCCGCTAGTGACAGCAGCTCCGCCTCGAGGGGTTCCTCGTCGTGGTCGTCCCCCTCGGCTCCAGGCGCCGCCGCCGCCGCCGCCGCCGAAGTTGTTCGGATCAGCCGCCGTCGCCGCCGCCTGCTTGCATCAGGGCCCAGCTCTGGTGGGTTTGAGGCTGGCTTGTGTTGCGCATCCTGGTGGCGGTGTCCTGACATGTTTCCTCGCGCAAGAGACAACCTGCGTTTCAATCACCTTCAGCACCGCCCTCCGAACACTTCGACACATTCCTGAAAACTGCCGCTGCACGCATGTACGGGAACATCCACCACACCACCACACCACCACACGCTGACATGTACACGAACATGCTACATAGCAAATTTGAAGGCACGCGCTGTAGGCACCACATCACTGTAGGCATCGCGTGCACAGCGCTCATCAATCTGAGCGGTCATTTCTTGCCCCGGGTCCGCCGCCGCACGTAGTGGGCAGCGGCAGCGGTCCGGGGCCCGACGCCGACGCTGGCGACGTCGCCCCTAGCGCTAACGGCGATGCCATGCGGAGCGCCAGCGGCGACGCCCCCCCCCCGGGTGCCAACGGCAACGTCAGCCGAAGCGCCAGCGGCGACGCCACCGCCGTCCCTAGCGCCAACGGCGATGCCATGCGGAGCGCCAGCGGCGACGTCGGCCCAATCGTCAGCGGCGGCGTCGGCCCAATTGTCAGCGGCGGCGTCGGCCCAATCGTCAGCGGGGACGCCGACACTCCCGACCAACGCCTCCGCCGCCAGGGTCCAGGCCCGGGCCTAGGCCCAGGTCCAGGCGATGGACCAGTTCGCCGACTACCCCGCCGGGATCCCCTGGACCAACCCCCAGCCAATGTAAGCCATGCAATGTACCCACCGTCTCACACCGCCCTCCCTGCCGTTCTCTCCTTGCCGTGCTAGAACGACTTTGTTGTTCTTTCTTCCCCCTTCCTTTCCCACCGAGATTTTCTCACAACATAAAAACAAATCAACACACGCTTCGCTGAAAAAAGCTCATCACGCCAACTGTCACGGCAGGTCTGGGTTCCCGGCATCGTGCGTGTCAGTCGAGAGCCCGACGGCAATGTACGGGTAAGTCAAACTGCCGTACTGAGTCCACTGTTCTGCTGGAAGCTTATGGCTCCCAAACCTTCAAACCTCGAATCCGCGGTCCGAGGAAGAAGAACCCTCGCGGGCCTTACTCCTCCACTTCTCACCTAAAACCATCCGCGTGCTAAACCCAGTCAAGTTGCTTATCTAGGCTACAGGCCACGTCTGCCCGTCGGGTTCCGTTGCATATCTTCTTAGGTAGGTCAGGAACGAGGGGAACCGCGCCCCGCCTCTCTTCTTAGGCACGACTAGCTGAGCTCAAAAAAAGGAGTAGAGGATGGTGGCGCCGACCGTTGCGGGGGTTCTGTGTCAGTTAAGACGAGAGACAGATTTGGCTGTACTGCTGAAGCAGCAACCCTCTAGCAATCCCTCAAGCGGTAAGCACACACACATGCTCAGCTCAGCTCAGGGTGGGTCGGATCCCTTACACAAAGCAGAAAAACGGCAAAGGGGATTATTTTACCTTCTGTTTGCTTAGTGGTGTAAGGTGTTTAAGGTGACCGGTGATTAAGGGATTTTGAGTAACAGATTCGGTTGTCACCGGTACTCAGTGCACCTTACAGGAACACACCCTCTCTCTCCGTCTCTCTTTTGCGCAACTGTACGGACAAAGCTTGCAACTTTTGCCACGCAGGTTCGCGTGGGGCCGCTGGGCGCCATTACTTCCGTCACCGTCGCACCGCAGAACAATGTCAGGGAGCAGCCACGCGCGGCAGCCGCAGCCGGCGGCGGCGGTAGCGTTCCTGTTCCCGACCTCGCAACCGCCGCCTCAGCCGTCTCCGCGGCCACTGCTGCTGCTGCGGCCGCTGCAGCGGCGGCGGCGGCGGCGCCGATCCTCCGCGCCACCGATAACAGTGCTACTACTCCCGCCGCCGCCGCTGCCTCAGCCGCCGTCGGGCCCCAGCCCGGGGTTGCATCTGGAAGTGCCGAAGGGCTTCCGCAGCCGCCGGTGGTAATGCCTGCCACCGCCGCGGGTGCCGTACTCGGCAGCGCCATAGGGGACCGCGTCGGTGATAGCATCGGCCGCGCCGTCGTCAACGTCCGCGACTCGGTCTTTGGCAGTCGTAACGGCGGTCGTACCGGGGCGGACGCGACCGACGCCGCCGAGTCGCTCGATGCTGCCGTAGCTTCCACCCGCAGCGGCCTGGTCAACGTATTTGAACCCAACCCAAGCGAGGTTCTCATGCAACAGTCCGCTAGCCGCGGAGACGACTCCACCGTGACCGCTGTCACCGCCACCCCCCTTGGCGCCGCCGCCATCACCACCACCACCGCCAACAACAACAATAACAACGGCGGCGGTGCCGGTTTCAACCAGCGACCTGGAACGTACCCCATTTCTGATCGGGATCGGATTCACAACGAGGTCCAAAATCGGATCCAGGATCGCGAACGCGAACGTGATCGGGATCGGAATCGGGACCGCCCCGTTGTGTCAGTTAGTGTGGGTCCAGGGGGCTCGCTCGTCCAGTCCTTCAGCGGCCCCCAGGGCCGTATGACAAACGTGGGGCTCGGGGGCAGCATCGCGCGAGTGGTGGCATTGCAGCCCTGAGACGAATGTCGGGGGGAATAAGAGGAGGAGATGGGTTCGAAGTACTACACGAGGGTACGAATAAGGGTACGGCGGGCGGGCGGTATGCTTGTTTGGAGGGCCCGTGGTGAGGGAAAGATAAATTACACAAGAGCCAGTGACCCAGTGTACGGCACCGGTGTGACCTTTGTGGTGTCGTGGCTTTGAGGACGGGCAGTGGTCTTGGTCATTGTGGGGTGATGGATGAAGTAAGGGAAGTGGGGGGTGGTGGAAGGGAAGGGAGAGGAAGGGCGGGAAATGGAGGTGGCCATGGGACCATGACAGGGGGCAGCAGCAGGAGCAGAGGAGCGTGCGTATGTCCCTTGTCGAAACTGCGGAATTGTGACATTACGATGGTTGGAATTATTGTTGACGTTTTACTGCTGACGCTAGTCTTAAGCATGCGCAATAGGCATACATGCTTAGGACGGAAAATGAGGCGGTGCGAGGGGGTTAGGGGTCTCAATCACGGCTGTGATGTGATGTGCTGCTGACATGTTGGTTTGGAACTTCAGGGAACTTCAGAGGTCAAGGCAGTACGGATGATGTACTACACGCCGTACTCATACCGATGTAGGGCGTTGCGTAACTCTTCCACGTGCGTCGGGTGGTCTTCACAGTTCCGAGGACTGCGGCTTTTGCGTTAAGGAACTCAAAAAACTTTACCTCCTAAAACTGTGTTGTTGTTATACACAATTTCCCCAACTTTACATCATACAAGCCTCTATCATAACATGCGTTGTCTTTCCGAATAGATAGGCGACTTTAATTTGCACACCGTACGACGTACAGCACTGTACAGCACTTCCACCTTCTCACATACCAAGCACCTCTTCACGCTTAAAAAATACATATCCAAGTCCATCACGTCATCACCTACCAGGCCCCCGATAAAAACCATGTAGCGCATAAGCCGTGAAAGCCTGGAGCCAACTCCTCCGTCAGGCAATAAGCCACCTGCACTTAAAATACTACAATATAGCAGCCATATAGCCACAATCACAACTTGCAGACTCAACATCATAACAATGACCGAACCGGGTTAACCCGGTCGGTCTATTTACCATAAATAACTTTTCTGAGAACAAAGACATCAAAATGGCTCGCAACAGCTCAACGGATCAAGCCGCCGGTGTGACGGCGGAACGATCCGAAGCAACCATATCAGTTTCCCTTCTTAGGGAAATTACGAAGATGGAGCAACCTTTTGGACAACTTCGATCACTGGCAATGAGAGCACTTTTTCAAGGAAACTACCTGGAGAACAGAAAACAGGTAATAGACATTATGGCAGGACCGATAGGACACCGAATAGTGCAGACAATACAACAGGAGCTAAAAGCTCCTTACGTTGTCGTCGGAGAACCGGTGGCTTGGGAAGCTCGCAACGACGAAGGAGTCGTTGGACAGATCAACGTCTACGTGCCGGAGGAATGGATTACGCCCGTAAAAAACTTAGCGGACCACTGCGGACGTATCAATCTAGCAGATCTCCATCTAGGAGAATACCACATTCAAGATCTTGTGGTAGACATAGTGGGGGCATCTGCCCAATATTTCCGACTGTCAGGACTACCTCCGGCATTTCCTCAGAAATGCCTATTCTGGCTTATCGCGGATGCCTACGGCTTTGACGTAGATCAATATGGAAAACAATGGGGGATAGTGGAGGCTAATCTCAATACAGCCGTGGTGTGGGTGCAATGGGATCAGCCCGCATTACCCGCCAGGATGAATATTTTCTCCATTGAGGAAGATGGCAGGCGGATCCACAGGGGGCCGTGGAGAGCGCAACACACGTACTATGATACACAGACTCCAGCTTTGCCACGCCCACCAAAGATCCAACGACGAAACCGCGTGATACCGAATCTCCCGCCGCCCATTTCGGCGGCGGCAGTCATCGCGGCGCGAGCACGGCCAAATCTAGCGACGCCAGCTGTGGGTGAGGTAGGAGGATCAAGTAATGCACGTTAACCCATGGCTTCTGGACAGCCCCAGACAATCCAGCAAACAACTCGACAACAGCAGATGCAAAACCGAGTATCCAACGAGGAGGCAGCAGAAATGGCAGGCAGAGCAGCAGCTGCCGTTGTATGACGACAAGTACAACAACAGCAGCAACAGCAACAACAGCAACAGCAACAACAGACACAGCAACAGCAAACACAGCAGCAACAACAGCAACAGCCACAACAACGACAGAACCAGCAACCACAACAGCAACAGCAGCAGATACAGCAACAGCCGCCACAGCAGCAGCAGCAACAACAGCAGCAGCTCTCATACACAACTACCAATCAACCGGTGCTACCGACATCAGCTCCTATCCCCAAATCTCACTCCATCACGCACCCCTTGCTGGGTCAACCGATTCAAGATGTAAACATTCTGGCCGGAAATAGGCCAGATGAACAGCAATGGCAACTACAAAACAGACGGACGCATCATGGAAACCCAAGTCTGCCCACTGACCAACCTGTGCTGGGCAAACATGCGGACAAACCAACGTCACGCACGTCATCTCCAGGGGTCAGTCCCCAGCACAAGAGGCGGGACTCGGTAATAAACCCGCCCAGGTTTCATGTTCTTCCACATGACGACCCGGGTGACCTCATGCAAGTCGGCGAGGAGGAAGAAGTGGGAAATAGAATAGTAGTGCGCGGAAATGGAGATACGGAAATACCCCCTAGGTAAATGGGGCGACGGACAAGATGCAGGAGGCCTAATAATAGACCCCTTCGTATAGCGTCCCATAATGTAGCAGGTTTATTTACGCATTCGGCATTTACTCGTATCCATGCTGCGGCTAGAGTATGGGCCCAACATAGGTTGGATGTCATTTGTTTACAGGAGACACATCATATGGGAGATGGAGACCTGACAATTCTCACTAGAGAATTGCAATTCGCGGCTCAGAAAATAGGGATACCGGGATGGGATATAATAGCACAATCCCCCACGACCAATGCCCGGACGGCTGGAGTGTTAGTGCTAGTGCGCAAAGATCTTTATCGCGACTTTAAAATAATACAAACACCGGCACGACTACTTCCGGCTAACATTCCCCAAGGCCGTAGCGCGTCGGTTTCGTTCACGTGGTGTGGTCACCGTATTCATTTGATTAATTTGTACCTCATGACATCTACTTACTCGATAGATCAGAGGAAGGCGTGTGTGCATTCTCTTGGCGATGTGGTAAACAGGATAGGACAGGATGATCATTTGCTTTGGGCTGGAGATTTTAATTTTGTCCATAATCCGATGCTAGATTCCACCACAGGAGAAGGGAGTAGACCCGCGGACTTGTCCTTAGCTAAGGCTTTCTCCGAATGCTGCCCGGATATGGTAGACACATATCGCTACCTCCACCCTGCCCGTCGCGACCTTTCGTTTTTCTATAAAACAGGTGTGTCGGGAGGGTCACGTCTTGATCGAATCTATACTTCCACAAACCTCACCCCCTTCATCGCTTCCTCTACCATTCCAGTGTGCACTTCGACAGACCACCGTTTAGCTATTATTGCTCTTTTACCTCGTCTTGTGAGAACGCGTGGTCCAGGCCTTCCACGGCTACACACGCATTTCTTAGATTTCCCTGACTTGAAGGGAAGCTTCTTGCAATGGATTGGTGATGAGTGTGCGCAGAGACCCGCTGAGACAGACACAGTAGCTATGCTACAATGGTGGCCGTTGTTTAAACATCGAATGTTCAATGAAGTAACTGTTCTTAATCGGCAAGCGCGAGAACGTCGTTTTCCCCCGGGGGGGCAAGTACGTTTGGCAATAGAAAATGCAACACGGGCACTAGAAGAGGTGCAGACCGAACATATGAGTACACAGAGGATCCAAGCGGCAATTGACGCCCAAGTAGCGGTTGTACAAGCGGCTAGAGCTGAAGGTGCACAGGAGGCGGAACGGGTTAGATTACAGTGGATTCGTGAGGGTGAACGACCTAGTAGAGGGCTAACTGCCCTGGTGCATCCGTCTAAGACTCTACAAGTTATTCCAGCGTTGCAAGATAGAACGGGTCGTCTTATTACAGACACGATAAAGTTGCCACAGATGGTTGCGGATTTTTGGGGAGAGATTTGTTCCTCCCCAACTCATGTGACTGAAGAGGCTAGGATGGCTGTTATAGAGGCGCTGCGGAACCGCCACCTTGTCATTCCGGAGGAGGATGCGTATCATGTAGGAAGATCGGAGGTGTCTGACGCTGAAGTGGAAGCGGTGCTCAAGGAAGTGACGCCAGGCAAAGCGCCCGGTCTAGATGGCATCCCAATTGAATTATACAAGGTGTGTCGGAACGAGATTGCACCAGTTCTTGCTCAACTGTATACAGCCATGGGCCAAACCCAAATGCACCCAGATGGCTTTTTGCAAGGTGCTATCATGGTTATTTATAAAAATCGGGGGTCTCCCACCTCCCCGGGCAGTTATCGACCGATTACCTTGTTGAATACAGATTACAGGATTCTCACCAAAATTTTAACCCGTAGGCTGAGTCCAATACTAGGGCGAATTATCACGCTCGAGCAGTCTGCTTTTCTGCCGGAGCGCTTGATAGGTGCAAATGTTCTTTTCCTGCGGCATCTACCGCAACTTATGTCGACGACAGGACAGTCGTGTCTCCTGGCTTTTTTGGATATTGCTAAAGCTTACGATTCCTTAGATCGTAATTTTTTATTTGAAGCAATGGATGCTATGGGCGCAGGAGTAGGGTTAATTAGTTGGACTAAACTTCTTTTATCCGATGCAGCGTCGAAAGCGGTAGTAAATGGTTTTGTTTCCCGTGAAGTTGCTCTTACAGCGGGTGTGCGACAGGGATGTCCGTTGGCACCGTTGCTATACTTGTTTGCCGCGCAGGCGTTACTATGTTGGTTACAGTACAACCGAGTGGGGATTCATTTACCCCAAAATAATTCAGAATTGGTTACAGGTGTGCAATTTGCTGATGATACGGAAGTTGTTTTAGAAGGAATCCAAGCAATTCCGGCTTTCCTTGACTGTATGAGGGTGTACGCACAGGCTTCTGGACAGCAACTTAACCTGGATAAGGTTGAGCTGTTACCTCTCGGCACCCACCCACATCATATAACAATAAATCAAGACTTGAAGGTCGTACATATGGCTACGGCTCTCAATCTACCTTTTACGGACGTGGGAGAAACCACAGTCAGGGACTGGGATGTGCAACTAGACAAAGTCTGGGCTCGGTTTCGACGCATCTCTGTGTTAAATCTTTCCATTTTTGGGCGTGCACATGCAGCGGCTGCATATGGGCTGCATCGTTTTACGTGGCATATGGAACACGGGGGGTTTCCCCCAGAAGCTAAACTCATGAATATTGAGGCTAAAGCGGCCAAGCTTATTGATAGGAACCTCGGACCGGTAGCACAAGAAAGACGACTCACCGGGGTTCCTAAATATTTGTTATATGGCCATCCAACTTTGGGCGGTTTGGGGGCATTAGCAGTACGACAACATGTGCAAGCGCGATGGGCATGCTGGGCAGTGCGTTTTGTGGGAGCATTACTCCAACCAGTCTTAGTGCGTCCGCCTTGGGTGATGGTCATGCAATCTTTCCTACATAGCCTTTACCCCAAATATAATCCTATGTGTATTTTTACGTCCCAGGTGGGAGTGCCTTGGTTTGGATTAATCATTTTACCGCCAGATGTTCAGCGCATTGTGACAGCGTTGGCATACCTTCCCCCAGTGGAAGATGTTGATGATCACCCGTTAGTTCCTAATGCGTGGTGTTGGAATTTGCCATTGTGGGGAAACCCTGTTCTTCCAGAAAAAAGGGTGAATGTCCAGTTAGATAACATCCGCCCAGGACTAGAATTTCGACATCAGGCCCTCCTGGGCTGTAAAGCATTGCATACGTTGGGAGATGTTCTTTGCGCGCGCGAGGCCTTGGATGGAGTTATGAAGGCAACGGACCAAGCAGGCCTAGCAATACGCAAGGCTTGGCATCAAATAGTGGATCAATACCTCCAACCGCAAACCCCACTAGCTAAATCCCTATGCACCTATCGTAGATGGCAGGAATGTATGGATGCTATTGGCGCTCTTCTAGATGATATTCCAGCGAATTGGAGACAGGCGGCTAGTCTTTTGTTGCCGCTGAGTGTAGAATCTAGGGAAGCAATGGTGCCCCCTATTGAGTCGGTTACCCAAACCCTAGTGTCGAGGCTTGGTTGGAGATGGGGTGTAGGGCCTCCAATCCGATTCCAACACTTATCCGTTAAAATAGCGACTAATATGCAACTTTTACCTTTTTCGATGGCTCGCCGTGTGGCCCATACCCTTTTCATCAAAGAGGCGACGGGTTCTTCTGAGATATTGGATGAAGCTATTCTTCTTTTGCAACGGACATTCCATCGTTTATGGTTTCATTTACGGTGGGAAAATGAACAAAAAGAGGTTTGGTGGCGTCTCGAGGTTGATGGGGTGCCTATGTTAGGAAATTCCCATCTTAGGATGTCGCGCCCAACGATTTGTGGTTGTGGAGGTTATCCAATAGGTTCAGTGGGAGGTGTATCCCCTCGCTATCATCATTTCTGGGCTTGTCCGGTGGCACAGGCAGTAGCAGATCAACTTACTCTTTCAATAGGAATGCCAGTCTCAAGGAAGCAACTTTGGCTTATCCAAGCCCCACAATCAGTGCAACAATGTGTTTGGGATGTTGTGGCTCTTGCTGCGGTGTCAGCCATGGAGCATGGGAGACGTTATATGGCTGCAAACATCAAAACCAACCCGGCACTGTTACCTGGCCCTTCCCTTACGGAAGAAGCAATTTGTCGAGTTATTGTTGACTTTTGGGGCCGCATTCAGGGTTTCGCAGCTTTGGGAATTCCACGGAAAGGTTGGGATTCCGTTGGCGTACATCACCCCTTCTTGAGAATTATATCTGGCAAATTGATGTGCTCGCGAGAGCGGTTACCGATGAGAGGTTAATTATCTGAGGTGATAATCTTTTGATATATCAGTCTCTACTGCAGTGCACGGCCAGATGGCCCGATGGCTCTACTCTTCGAGAGTCTGGAGCCCACTGTAACAACCACACACACACACCTGCAGCGCCTACTAGACCTACTCACTCTCAGTCCCTGCACGCTAGCTCCGCGCGCTGACTGAACCTCGCACTTCCCCCAGCCTCACGCGAGAATCACAAGAATAGTAACGGTAGCATTGGTAGCGTTGCTGAAAAATTGTTTAAGCCATGTACAATAATCCATCGTTCCATACAACGCTCGTACGCAGACCATCACCCACTTTCATACTATACACTGCGCGGAAAAAGGGTGTCAGGTGCCTCAACGATCACATGGCCACGACGATATCCTCAGGCCTTTGCAGCCCCTCCTGCAATGGCACCAAATGTGCCGTACTTATACCGCATCGCCGGATTGATAAAATCCGCCATCTTGGCCGCCATCTTTACAGCCACGGCACCATGGCAACTGTTTATTAACATATACTACAACATGAAGCATACCGTTGGATGTGTCGGAGGTGTACTTAACACGCAAAAGTGACGCAATCTTAGCGGATTTGACTTTGTCGAGTTTTGTCTTCAGGAGACGTCACGACGCGGTCACCAGATCTGACTGAGATCGCATAATGTGCCACCATGAAGCTTCCAGGATGCGGATTCAACTCCGCAACTCATAAACTAGTCCCCTCAGCAAAGTCGTCTCCTGGAGGTTGAAAGCGGCATGCCGTAGCACGTGAGAAACGAAGCATGCGAGGAAGAGCCGACGGTCAACTCGAGCGCGTCACGTGATCGTTTAAAAAGGTCTGGTTGCGCAGGGAAGGGAGCACTCGGAGGAGCCTGGCGCTGTGGAAGCCACTTTTTCAAAGCACTCAGCAAAACTCGGCTCGCATAGCACATGAACCGTATGGATATATATATTTTTTCCTATGTAAAGACTTTTCACCAGACTTTCCCCTGCTTTTCACGACACCAGGGAGCAATTTGGAAGTCGTTTTCGTGCGAAGCCGCCGCATCTAAGAAAGGTTACAATTACATCGTTTCCTGTAAAACTCAACTTGGAACTTACCTATGTATTCCTCATGGCTTACGCGGAGCTCGCTGGTTGGAGTTCGTCCACGACGGCCGGCGAACGTCAGCCGGACTCTCCCCGCAGAGAACCATAACCTTTGGGGATCGGTTATTCTGTAGTTCCCCAAAGTTCGATTTCGTTCTCACGTAGCTTTGTAAGCGGCGGCTCGCGCAACCTGCTGTCCATGACATGCCCATGGCTAGGCCCGCAACAACGGGATCAAATGCTTCGCTTGTAGTTGACAAGCCGTACTTCAGAGTATAATTTGTATGGTTGCTGTAACTAAGTCGTCTCAGGACTTGTTGGCCAAAAGGTTGCGGAGAGTTTGGGAACATTTGAAGTGTGTCAAGGAAGAGATAAGACAATACGGGTAAGGGTATCTGGAGCATATATAGACCTGAGATTAAAAGGATACATTTTGTTTCATTCCTAAAACGAGTCTTTCTGTAATGCAAAATAAAACCATTTTGGATCCACTTGCAACGGACATGCGTCAGTTGCAACTATGAAACCGCAATGCTGACGATCAACCGACCAAGGCGGTTTACTGGACAAACGAAAAACAAACCTGGTAATCCCAAGCTTCCTGAAGTGCACAAGATATTGCAAAGTCTATGGGAGCACAGTACTACACGCGACCGTCTCGAACCTCGAGTGTCTCCGTTCAGGATGTAAACGGGTGATAGAGGAATGTTCACTGAACGGGTCTTGAAATGGTCAGCAGTGACCGGTTTGATAAACCGTCAGTAAATCCTCACCAACTGTTCACTGAACGCTCAGGAGAGCATCTTAGGGCATCGCGGAAATTAAATGAGCATGAGTGCGTAGAAACCAACGTAAATCAAGGACTGGGCTTCATGGGGACATTGTAACATCCCAATTTAACGCACGTTGTACCGCTACATCATTCGCCATGCCCCGCATCGATGCCAAATTCTTGGCTCTGCCGCGTCCAGGGCTTAGGTGTCGGCCTTCCACAGCGTTTGCTCCCTCCACAGCGTTTAGGCCACTAGGTATATTCGCCTTTTGAGAACACCCTAGCCGGTTCCACGTCTTTAGTCTGTGGCTTCTGGCTGTTTGTTCTTGCTCCTGTCCTGGAGGGTTCGCGCAGGGCCCTGTGTACCCGCTGCCACTAACCTGCTGTGACCTGTGATATATTAGCGATATGGGGAGTGAATTCTGCTCAAGGGCTGTTGTTCCTCACTGCACTGCACTGCACTGCACTGCACTGCACTGCACTGCACTGCACTGCTGCCTACACTGCCAAAAGGCGCTAAGGTGTGTAGACAGCTGCACACCGCAGCACAATACAACACAACGGATTAGATAAAATCAAATCAAATCGAGTCAAATCAAATCAGAGAGCTCCGGTGAAAAAACGAACACCTGAGGGAAGACATCACAGCCACCTGCGACCCGGGTTCCCCTCTGTTCATCATAAAAAGACACAACAGTCGTACAACAAGGCGAATGGTAACGGGTAACATCTTATAATACTACCAAAAAGCCCTCTTTAACAACTACCAACACCTCCTTCCCCCGCCTTGCTGCTGCTGCTGCTGCTGCTGCTGCTGCTGCAATCTGCCGCCAGCCCGGCTCGGGTGCTCTGTCCTCACCCCCTGCCAGATCCTCGCCTCGCCGGGAGGTCCCACCGCACCCTCCAACAGCTTCGGCGGAGGGGCGAATCGCCTCATTGACCTCTTTCTGATCTCTTTCTGATCTCTGCACCATCAAACACGCACATCCAACAAGGCGCTGTCACCGGCAAACCCATCCGCGCCAGCCGCCCAGCCGCCCACCCAGTCACCCCGCCCTCCTCCCCATCAAATGGTATGTTCCTCCGTCAGCAGCGGGTCATGAACTCCATGTCGACTGCCTAATCCCGCATGCAGTACAACGTGCGGCGGCGGCGGCGGCGGCGGCACCTCTACATCCGCATCCATCGGCAGCCCTAGAGAGCCACGCCGCCGCTGTACGGAAGCAGCGCCAGCGCTATCGCCGTGCTCCGCGGCAGCCGCCGCCGCCGCCGCCACGTCCTCGGGCCCCGCCGGCGCCGCACCCGCCGCCGCCGCTGTAGCCGCTGTAGCCGCCAGCAGCCCTGCCTCCGACGCCGCCACCCTTCTCAGCGCCTTCCGCGCCTCCTCTGACCAGTCGAACCGGAGGATGCTGCCCAACAGGATGAAGGCCTGAGGTTGCGGGTTTTGGGCGGGTGGGTGGATGTGTGGCGATAATACAGGGCGGGATGGGGTGGGGCGGAGAGCATCATTCTCGAGGGCAAAGTCCGGGAGCAGGGAGAACTGCCAAGTACCAAGTACCAGATCCAAGCCACCAAGTAATGTAAAGAGGGGTGGGGGATGAGACAGTTGACAGTTGACAGTTGGACGATGGACGGGCAGATAGAAGTATCCAAAGCAAGCCACCACTCCCCCACCAGCGTTTCTCCTGTCAACCAACACAGCCCGTACGACGTGTCGTACCTGCAAACCGGACGCAAGTCCCATAGCTAGCCACAGCCCCATGGCGCCCTTGTGCTGTCGGAGTGCCAGGTACGCGGCCAACGGCAAGCCGAGGAACCAGTACGCCTGGTACGGCAATAAAAGGGGTTGCGTACGGCAACACACGGCAACGAAAAAGGCAAGAGTACGTGCACATGTGTGTCAATGAAAAGAATGCAGCAAAGCTGCCGGTGTCGCACGGGGGCCTCGTATCGCCCCCCTCCGACATCCAACCCGGATCCAACCCCAAACCCTAAGTTCCGCCTGTCACCCTCACCGCCAAGTTGACTTTAAACGCCAGCTCCTGCCTCCCGCTGCCCCTCAGTACCCCGCCGCCCACAGCCACCAGAGAGTCAGCCAGGTTTGACACAGTCAGCACCGGCATTAGGGAGACCACTGCCGGGGGGGTGAGGAGGGGGGGTTGAGGGAGAAGGGAAAGGGTTGAGGGGGGGTGAGGGAGGGAAAGGGGGGTTGAGGGGGGTGGAAGAGGAGGGCAAGGGAGGGGAGAGAGGAAGGTTGTCCAAAGCGTGCCCAAAGCGTGAGAGCTTGAGAAGGGGGAGGTTGGAAGTGGGAAGGGATACAGACGAATACAACACACACGCGCCACCTGAACACGAACGAATACCCCCTCGCCTCCCCTTTCCCCCCTCCATGGAGCAACTTGAGCATCCATGGCGGGGGGAAGGGAAGCAGGGGGGAGGAACGTAGTGCGAATGAAAAGAACAAGATTGAGAAGCAGCAGGCACATGTGGACAGACAGACAGACAGGCAGACGGACACTACAGACAGACGCGAACAGACAGACGAAAAGGTAACAACATCAACCACCAGCACCACAGAGCTTTCAGGTGTAGGAACACACATACACACATACACACATACACACATACACACATACACACACGCACACAGCAAAACCCATTCCCAGCTCACCCCCAGATACCCGCCCACACGCAGCGGGGGATGTTCCGCCTCACCCACCCACCCACCCACCCACCCACCCACCCACCCACCCACCCACCCACCTAGATTGGTGATGTTGACATCCTGCGTGAACAGCTCCACCCAGCGCCGGGCGCCGCTTAGCAATCCCCCGCTCACACCCAAGGGGGCGCACAGGCCCAGAGCAAGAGCCACGACCGCGGCGAAACGGGCGTGGCGACCGCGGCCCGCGCCTGGGGTAAAAGGTACGGGGTACGGCGATATGATGTACGACAGTGTACGGATTACAGACGTGGTTAGCCCCGGGCCCGGGGCCCAGAATCCGGATCCCGATCCAACCCCACTGGCATGAAAACTGGGGACGCCCACATCAAAAGGCCTCATTAGAATCCCGGATCCAAAATGGTTCCACCACCATTTTAGATCCATTTGGGGATAACGCTCAGGTACGGCCCCTGTCTTGGCCCCTTGGGTCGGGCTCTACCCTGTCGGCGGCTTTGCTGTGATGTGAATGCGGTACGACGGATTGCACGTGGCGTCTCCACCCCACACCCACTCATCCACTTACCTAACTCATTAGACACGCGGGTGGCCGCTGCGGAGCTGAATCCCGCTACCAACATAAACAGTAGCGCGTGGGTATCGAACGCCAGACCTGATGGATGATACACACAAAAAATACAATTCGATCCTCAAGAAACAAGACCAAAGTAACACCTCTATATTTTCGCATCCATTATAAAGGGGAACGAGCACACCAAGCAGAAGGGAGGCATCCAGGAAACCTAAACAGGCCGAGCACGTTCCCACGGTATTTCATTTTTTAATAAAAATTGTAAATATAAACATAATTACCCCTAGAGGCAACCAAACCCTGGCTGGTCGGCTGACACGACGCCCATCATCGCCGTCCGCTGCGGCCACCTGCCACCGCCCTAACCCCCTAACGAGCTCTTTTCCTTTGCAATCAACCGCCAACACATCACATCACATACCCCGCACACATTCCCTCCCATCCAAGCCCCGCCCTCCCTTCCCAATTGCCCAGTGTACCACTCCGCCACCCGGGCCCACCCACCCATCGCCCCGAGCTGCACTTTCGCGTCCGGCAGCGCTCCGGCGATGATGACCGCCGCCTCGTACACCCACCAGTCCAAGCAGATGGCGGCAGCGGAGGGCAGCGCAATCTGCCGGCGGCGGCGGTGGTGGTTGAGGTGGTGCGGGTTAGTGGGAGGTGAGTTAGGAGGGGGGAAAGGAGGGGGGAAGGAGGGAGGGAAGGAGGGAAAGACTAACCACGAACGAGTGAAGCTGCTGCCAGGGCAAGAGTGTACCAAGGGAGGGAGGGAGGGAGGCAAAAAGTCTACATAGGCCAGCAACATTAACAGCTAGGTACATGAGGAATGACGACGGGACGGAAAGTGGTCAAAGGACAAGACAGGGGGGAGAAAGGGACCGGGGAGGTTGTGTGTGTGTGTGTGTGTGTGTATATTGGGGGGGGGAAAGGATGCGGGGGGAGGGAAGCCCGGTTAAAATTTGCAGGAGTAGAGTTGGGTGCGGTGTTGGTGTTGGGTTTAGGGTCAACAGAACAAAACATCCAATCTGACCGAGATGTCCAACATAATAAGGGCATCTTCAGGGAGGGGGGTTGCAGAGCGGCTAGGGGGGCGCAAGAGCGGCTGGGGAAGCGTGGAAGTCTCGGTGTGTTTGGAGCCCCCCTCCCCCTTTCTCCCTTCGCAGGGGAGATTTATATAGATCGTGATCCTGACAAAAATGCAATAAAACACGGAGCTTCACCTTCTCTTCCTGGACATACATAGGTAGAGCACGCACCAATGCCCCTGGGAGATCCCGGGATCGAGACCTGTCAGATTCGAAAATCAATCCGATGGTGGAAGGAAAAGAGGTCCTGGTCGAAGGACGGTGGTATCCTGGGAAAAAGTTGACTTTCAAGCTGACCAGGAAAGGAGTTGAACCGCCGCCGATCCGGCAGATTCCGTTGGATCCCGGAGGTGGGTGCGGAACCAGAGCGATCCACTGAGAAGTTGGCTAAGGTGGCTGGATGACAGGTTCCCCGAAACACTGCGGAAGACAGGGTCTGCCGGGTAGCGGCTGCAGGATGAAGATATGGCCCCCCTCTCCCCAGCTGCATCACACACCCCCGCACCCCCCCGCCCCACCATCCCAGTTTCAAGGCCCACTCACCCGCATGTATTCGCCCCAGCCTTGAAACGCCTGCTTCCTGAAGCCGCCCCATGTACGGCACTCAGGTGCCTGACGAAACACATGCAGCCACACCATGGCTACAACCAGCAACGACAGCTCCAGAACCTCCAGTGGGTGGGTGGGTGGGTGGGTGGGTGGGTGGGTGGGTGGGTGGGTGGGTGGGTGAGTGGGTGGGTGGGTGGGTGGGTGGGTGGGTGGGTGAGTGGGTGGGTGGGTGAGTGGGTGAGTGGGTGGGTGGGTGACGAGAGAGAACAGGGGGTGCACCACATCATGTGAGTACGGAAGTTCCCACAGCCTTGTGGGTCCGGGGGGTCAGAGTGTTGGGGTGTCGGGTTGTCGGGGGGTTGGGGGTTTGGGGAGAGGCGGCAATGAGGTGAGAGGGCTGAGAGGGCCTGCACCTATCAACAGATCACAAAATACACACGTTTACACATACACACTCACACAAGCACATAAACATGCACATGCAGAATTGGTTTACAGCACCGCCTGCGGCTTCGCGCTGTTTGGCTGGGGTCCACGTCATTAGCGAAGTTTCGTACATCCATAAATCCGTACACCCATACACGTGGGGTTTTACACGCACACGCACATACCTGTAGTACGTTGTACGCCACTGCCGCTCCCAGCATGCCCAGGCCAAACTGGAACATGAACACGTGGTTTAGCAGTGCAGTAGATGCCGTATAAATGCACGACACCATCGTCAGCGGTGCCACCACCCCCTGCGTCCGCGTTGGTGGGGGGGGGGCCGAGAGGAAATGGTTCGTGGGGAACCATTGGGGTCCGTGGGGCGGGGGCGGGGGCGGAGGCGAGAAAGGAAAAAAGAAAAAAAGAAAAAAAGAAAAAAAGAAAAAATAGAAAAAAGGAAAGAAAAGAATAGAAATAATAGAAAAGGAAAGGAAGCGAAAAGAATAGAAATAATAGAAAAGGAAAGGAAGCGAAAAGAATAGGAATAATAGAAAAGAAAAGGAAGCGAGCGAGAAAGAGAAAACATTTCGGCCGTCGAGAAAGTTGCCGCATGCCTCATGTCAATCGTGGAGTGTGGCCTGCGACGCTCTGTATGCACGTATGTATGCACGTATGTATGCATGTAGTGCGTATTTTGTGGTAAAGAAACCTGCCAGCGTGGGCTCCACCGATGCAGCAACCCACGCAACCACACCAACCGCCCACCTGACTACTCAGGTAGTTTTTTATACAACCGCTAACCGCCCAGCAGCACAGCGCCGGCCACAGCATCCGAACATATCCGGCCGCCAGCGGCACCACCTCAGTGTGCTGCCGCATGACCGTGATCATCACCCAGTCGGCCCGCACCCACAGCGCCAGCGGGAGGGCGCAGGTGAGGAGGCAGATCAGCGCGGCTCGCTGCAGCACCAGGCCCAGGAGCGGGTAGTGGGCAGCGCCAAAGGCCTGCCCGCAAAACGTCTCCACGGCGCTGCCCATACCCACAACTCTGTAGGCGGAGGAGGAGCAGGAGGGGGAGGAGGAGGAGAGGGGGGAGGAGAGGGGGGAAAGACGAACCACAAACGAGTGAAGCTGCTGCCAGGCCAAGAGTGTACCAGACGTAGAACTGACCAAGGGGGCAGGAGGAGGAGGAGGAAGAGAAGGAGGAGGAAAGGGGGGGGGGAGGAGGAGGAGGACGAGGAAGAGAGGCAGAGTGGGAGGAGGGTGTTTGGGTGGCGACGAGTGCATGGTAGTAAACAGGGATTCCGGTAAAACCCTAAAACCCTGGAAACCACCCACCCCTCCAACAATCCCCTTCAACCCCCCAACCTCAACCCAAGACCCCCCAAACCCCAGCCTCACAGCGACAAGCCGGTGATGTGGAACATACTCCTTGCGAGCGTTACGGCAGAGAGCTCCAGACGGCCCAGATGCCCAACCTGCCGTACAGACAGATGTGCGATACATGCCGTACGTGTCGTGCGGTATGGCCACGACATGGAATCATCTGGAATTAGCGCCGGGGCGTATGTATGTGTGTCGTTTGGTGGCACATACATACTGACAAACATAACATCAAGGAACGCGGCGACTGGATGGGAATGGGCGTTTGGGAGTCGCGTCGTGTGTACATCTGCCGTTCGTATTCCCGAATCCACTGTATGCCGTACACGCACCTGCGCGGTCGTGATGAGATAGGCGACGAAGGACACCACCTCGCTCAACGAGATGGGCACGGCAAGCCGGAGAATACTGCCGTACAGAGGTACAGAGGTAAACGTGCGGAGAAAGAGGACACGAGGGGTGTGTGTGGAGCGGCTCGGGAGAGGAGGGGATTCAGAGGGAATTCCAGCGTGTGTGTGCCTTGCGCTAGGCGAATGACATACTGACTGACATACAGCGTTAAACATTTACATGCAGGCATACCCGCATGTATACATACATACAGACGCACAGGTCGCGACCAGGAAATTCTCATAAAATTCGGGAGTTGATGTTGATGATGATTGTTCTGTATCACATCGCGCGCCTTGCCCTTCTGGTCGCCGCATCCGCGGGAAGGGAAGGCGTGCGCATGTTAGCAGAGGTCACCATCTACGTGTCAATATGAGTTACTAAGGTAAAGGTGCAGCAAGAAAGGACTAGCAGCGGGAGGTTCCCAAGCTGTGACAGGGGTGCCAACGGATAGCGGATCGCGGGCATCAACGGACCTACTTTGAGGTCGCGAGGTTGGGTTACTAAGCCTGAGCAGCAGATTTAAATCTCAAGTGCTTAGATGGCTCTTTTAGGTTCTGGTCGTTCACGTTCTCGTTGAAATGGAGTTGAGGCTAGACGGAAACGAAATTGCAGGGTGGTTGTCCCGACACGAGATGGGTCGGCGGGTCGCAAGCTGGAATCACGGCGCGAACCAAAACATAACCAGTACATTTTTGGTAGATCATCTGCCTGCTTCGGCAGAGCACAACAGGAGGGAACGCACCGCTTTGCCTCAGGCCACCATGCCCTCTTTTGGGCAGTGCTTTCATCCTCAAGCTTAAATGGGTAGCTGTCTCCTAATTTTGCATCATTTGCTCCATGCTCCGTTCCCAGCAGTGGTGTGCGCTGGTCGTCCAGCTGCATGGTTTATATGGTATCTCTGGCTATTAACTAAAGAGGTTTTAAATGTCTATGAAAGCGCACTTTCCCTCAGCGTTGAAGGTTAAGCTCAAGGAAGCTTCAACATAACGACCTCGTCGCCTTGTGGGGCCTCGGGAATTTGAGTAGTTAAACCGACGGTTGTACGATTTGTACGCGGTTTCAACCTTTCCGCTTTTCCACCCTGCGGCCTATGGTCTGTCCAGTGTTGATTTGTTAGTAATTGGAAATGGCCGGTGCGGACGAGGCGGACTACTTGGAGCTCCTTGTTGCCAACAGCCGAATCGGCGAATGGGTGGACCGTATTCGAGCCCGTGGCAATCCAGCCAGGTGTGTGGATTAACCATGTTAAACTATTGAAAAGTCAAGCGTACACTCGTGCCTGAAAACTTATGCGTCGCTCCCATGCTATAATTTCGGCCGCCGCTGCAGACAAAAGCAGGCGCTACTGCTCCTGAAGCAAGCGGTCGAGAACCGCAGCACCTACGCCGAGGAGGCGCGTCAGGCCGGCGTTGTGCCGCTCCTGACCCGTCTGCTAGGTCTGACAGGTGCGTCATCATCATTGCCGGCCGTCCATAGGGCCCTATTCCCCCGACATATGCCTCGGACTACGCACACACTGCCTCACCATATATTTCCTCCGCCTCCCGTTGTGCATCCCCGCCTGTTGCTGCTGTGTGGCTGCTGCCGCTACCAGGCTCCCCCCCGGAGGACCCGGTACTTGCAGGCAGGTTGTCGTCTAGAGGGGGTTGCCAGTTTCTTGTTTCCACCGCGCCGCATATCATGTTGTGCGGCCGCGTCCTGCGGCATCCTGGTCACCAGGTCATTTTCCAGTTCTCGGCGCGAGGTTATATTACAACCGTCTCCACCTTTGCCGCCAGCGCTGACACCGCAAGAGAACGCAGAGCAAACCTTCTCTCTCTCTCCCTCTCTCTCTGTGGCACTCTCTGGTACTGAGTTGAAATGCCATAATCGCCCCGGCGTGTTCGAAGCCTCAAAAGACCATTTATGACGTCATAGTCTAATGACATCTCATTTTTCATTTTGCCATTGTTGGCTCTCTCTCTGATTTATGTGTGTGCCGCTGCTGACGACTCTACGGATGCGCGAACGGCCGGATGCAGAGGATGAGGAGGTGTTGGACGCTTGCTCGGCCATTATCGCTGCTTGCTCTGGCCCTATGGCGACAGCCGGCAAGGTGATCCTCTTTCGCTGCTGCTGCTACTGCCACATCTGCTGCTGCTGCTGTTACTGCCACAAACCGCCTATGAAAATGGTATGCATACCTGCACCCCGAAGCTGACGTATGCACCATCTGGGAGTTTTCGGAGTACCTAGTCATCGGCTAAACCACCATTTACCACTTATCGACCGCTGCCGTACCGCCAGGTCAGCACCTTTACGTACGACAATGCTGTCGTACACATCCGTGAGGGCGCCCTGGGCGACGGGCTTGGCGCCAAGGTGTGGATGGTAGCGCACATGTTGTGTTTGGAGCTGGCTTCGAACCGGGAACTTGTCGCCGGACGCCGAGTGCTGGAGCTGGGCAGCGGCTGTGGCGTCTGCGGCCTGGCGGCAGCGGCGTTGGGTGCCGGACATGTCGTGCTCACCGACGTGGAGGGCCCAGTACTCCGAAACCTCCGCTCCTGCATGCACCTGAACCACACGTCCTTGACGAAGCGCAGCGACGGATACGGAGGCGCGGCCGTGTACAGCAACACAAGCACACGTGTCACTGGCCCTGCGGAGGTGTCGACCGCGGTACGGTACGGCAAAGTACGGGATTCGCTGGCGACGGAGGCGCCGGCGTTGCCGTCCGACGCGGAGCTGTTTGACGAAGCGGAGGAAGTGGAGGATTTTGACGACATGATGTCGGATATGATGGCCGTGGACGGCGCCAGGAGCGGCTCAGGCAGCGGTGACGGGGACGAGAAGAACCTCCGACCCGTGGGTCATTCGCCAGCAGGACCTGCGAACGACACATCCAATGCCGCTGGCGCTTCATGCAGTAGTAACCCCTATCACGACCCTCACCACCGCCATCATCATCAGCAGCAGGGCCTAGCATTAGAGACGGCCTGGGAGGTGGGCAACACATCCGTCCGGTTGCTCGACTGGGCCGAATCAAGATCCCTCTTGGACAGCGGGGTGGTGCTGGAGGAGCTGGGGCCGCAGTCCGCGGGAGTAGCAGTAGCAGAGGCGAGGACGGCGGAGGAAGGCTCCGCCGGTGGCACTGCGGCAGGCGGTGAGGCGGACATGCCGCCCGCCATCCCCGTGTGGGAGCGCTTCCCCGTAGTGATTGGCTCGGAGGTGGGTTTGGGAGGTGGGGCAGTGCGTGTGGAGGGTCGAAGACATTCTTGCAAAAAGCACAGGGTCAGCTGCCTCTTTAGGGTGGGGTAGGCAGAGGAAATGGCGAGCTGCGTGGAAAAGCTGGGTAAGAGTGTGTGTGTAGTAGGGGGAAGTGGGCCCCATAGAGGGGGAACCCAAAGTTGATGTGGTGGTGCGATGTCCAGGGGGGCTCTCGTGGGTTTTAGCAGCGGATGGACCCCATTCTTGGTGAGATGCTCTCCGAACCCCTTCCCCCTCCAATCCGTTTTCCTTCCCCTGCCGACTCGCGTACGGCAACCTTGCAGGTCATGTACGAACGAGTACATGCGGAGCTCGTGGCGGCTGTCCTGAAGCACCGTTTGGCACCAGGAGGCTGTGCCGTACTGCAGTGTGCCGTACGGGAGCTCAAGGTGCGCACAGCTGAAGAAAATTAGACACGGAAAACACAGTCACATGGACACAGTTTCACATCGCTGTGGGATTTATTCTCGAAAATTGTTCTTTGCTCGGCCTTTGCTTTCCTTTTCTTCGTACGCAGGTCTTTGAACACTTTGCTCGGGAATGTCGTCGTCGGGCTTTGCGCTACCGCCACCGCCACGTGGACCCGGTGACGCTGTTTAACCCCGCCACCCCGGGCGGCGGAGGGAGCGCGTGCCCGTTCGAGGGCATCTTGGGCCGTGCGGATGAGTACGAGGGGGGCGTGTTGTTGATGGCCATTGACCACGAGGACAGTCCCTGCATGCAGTGGCACCGCGACGACTGGGAGGCGGGGGTGTGAGGGACTAGGCGGCGCGAGGGGGCTGAGGAAGGGGGTCCCGCGCGTGACGGCTTCCGTCTGGACGGCTTTGGAAATGGCTGAATAGAATGAATCACCGGAGAGTGGCCCCCTCCGTGCAGGGGCCTGCGTGTGCACGCATGTGCTTGTTTTGTGGTGCTGCGCCAGTCTTATTAATATTTCGTGATTCTTCTTGCGCTTTGGCGGAATACTGCTGGCGTATGTGTGTGTATACATGAGGGGCACTGGAGGGAGCGAGAGGAAGTCGTGAGGGGGTGGTGGGACAGCCGTGCTGAAGGGCAGATGCAGTGGTGGTAGTTGTGTGTGTGTATGTAATGACATGGGTCCTTGAGGGATTTGGATTGTTCGCATCGGTCTGTGATGCCGTACTGGTTTCTGTCGTACTGGTGCGGTTTGTGTTTTTTCGGTTACGCAAATCCTCTTTGGGTTGGCGGACTGGCGTGGGCGTTACGGATGCGTCTTGGGGCAGGTGCGGTTGAGTTTTAGCGGACGGTGTATAGCGCGAGCTGAGGTAGTGGCTCAGACCGACTGGGAGAGAGTGAGCGAATTATTTACTACGGGTACTGTGCATGTGGGGGCAGGCAAGCCGCCAGTGTACTACTTCTGAGGGTCGCGCGGTTGTTGTGCGGCTTTTGGCTGGGGTCTACGGTATCGGGGGTTGCGGTGTCTGAGGCAATGGCGGTACGGCATCCGTGCGGCGTCTTGCGGGCCTCAGTGATGGGAGTGCAAGATTCACTGCTACCCTTGTGCCCTTGCGCATACCAGACGCGGCATAGCAGCGGCAGCAGCAGCAACAACAACAGAGAAATAAAGCTACTTGATTGATAGGAGTGGATATACTTGGGGAGCGGTCTGGCATTATCGAGGTTGCTGAGGGAAGGCACGGACTGTTTCATCTTTATTTCTTCCTGATGTGTGATGTTCCGGGTCAATTTCGTTCTTCCACGGCATGCTGGAAGATGCGAAGTCCCGCAGACTGGAGTCTTGGACGGTTGATCAGTGATGCCGCCATGCATTTGGCGAAGTGGTACATGATAATCCTATCTTGCTGATGATCTGGTAATCTTCATGATGGTTGGAATGGGCGAAAAGTTGTACCTCAAAAGGCGCCGTGGTGGGAATGCTGTCATAGGTCAGTGGATGGATGCAGTGTTTCGTGGGTATATTGTGTGCTATACTTTATGCCTCAAAATCTTGCTGTTTCTACCTGTCAACCTGTCAAGAGCCATATATGTCAAGGGCGTTCAGTTTGACAGGGCATGCGTGCGCTAGGTGGATTAATGGTTCTCTTCTCTATGGCGGATTCGCAGCGCTGTGGTCTGATCTGCTTTGTATGTCGTGCAAGGCGCGCTGCATATCGTACAGCTCGGCAGGTATCCTTTGGGGTGAAATGGTGATGTGGGTCGGGAGCTAAATTAGTGTTGGGACAAACTTCTGCGTTTCCAGGATAGTTTGGCAGCCTTCGGCTGCGGCCTGAAGTCAGGTCAGGTCCAGTCCTTACATATATATGCAGTTTGTTGACGCAGGGTATTCGACGGGCCATGGAAATGTCGCTGGCGAGCACTTACAAGCACACAGATTAGCTGGTTATCGAGCGGCCCTCTGCCGTTCGTGGATGTTTGGGAGATGGGATGGATGGAAAACGGGCATCGGGGATCGTGTAAGGGAGCTGAATGGATCGCGTCTGGGCTTTTTGGTTTTCAGCACCCGTCCTGGGCTCCTGGCAACGCATCGTTGTTGAAATGGTCCACCATAGAAAGGTTGCTCTTGTGCCGATTCGGTTGAAGCTTATCAACGGTAGCAGCAGTACGGTTCCCAGGCAGGCGACAGTCAGGGAGATTCCGGCTGGTTACGGCGGGCGTGCTTTGCTCGACTAAAGCGCGCGGCTTCACAGACATGCCTAGGGAATGCTGCATAGATAAAGACCGTCGTTTAGGTTTTACTGTGAGGTGTACAGGGTACACCTCACCACTTATCATAAGCGTCAGTGTCGGTATAATCCAAACTGGTAATAGAAAGAATGCGCTGACCAATGTTTAGTAGACTAATAGGTGTCCAGACATTTAAAGCATTTCACTGCATCGAATGCTTTCGTGTCCTTGTCGTTTTCGTTCGTACAACTGCCGCCAAGAGAGACATGAAATCGGCGGTCAGCTCTGCCTAAAGAAAAGGGGTTGTGCATTAAATCCCGGCTAGGCCCTGAGCTTGACTATTTAAACTTTCACTGTACCTAACACGGAAGATGTCGGCCGATACGGTGCATGAGCAGTATGCCTCTGTGTCCAAGCTTGCGAAATATCCATTTGAGCCGTATTGGCCTGACAAGAAGCTGAAGATTTGTGTTACGGGCGCCGGGGGCTTCATTGCTAGCCATTTGGCTAAGCGTCTTAAGTCAGAAGGGCACTACATTGTTGCTTGCGACTGGAAGCGGAACGAGCACTTCGCGGTAAGGGGGATGTCGAACAGCTTCATGCTGGCTTATGGTTGTAATTCAGGTTTAGGGGAGCATCCTTGTGATCTGTAACATTGTATTATTGGGCGTTCACTCCTTATAGGAAGGAAAATGTCGAGAAGGTTTGTAAAACATGTAATCCTTAGGATTTCTTGTGGATATCCCTTGGATTGAGAAGTTTGTTACTAGCACGGGCAGGTGCAGACCGGAATGGACCAGTTTGAAGGGAACGTCGAGCACGTCATTCAACGGTTTGCAGGTATAGGTCAAGGCTTTAGTACGGTTTATACGTGTATAGTGAGATGCGTTTGTGAAACCCGTCAATTTCCAAATCACTTCCCTGGCTTTGCACCCGACCCCACGGCCAGCCGCCCCGCCCTATGTGGTCCCCGTCTGAAACCTTTCCCTTGCCTTAGGCCCCGTGCGTATGTCATCTGCCTATGTAATCTCTCCTTGCCTTAGGAGGAGGAGTTCTGCCACGAGTTTCATCTGGTGGACCTCCGGTTGTTCGAGAACTGCAAGAAGGTAGCCGAGGGATGCGAGCACGTCTTCAACCTTGCTGCGGACATGGGTGGCATGGGTTTCATCCAGTCCAACCATTCCGTCATTTTGTACAACAATACTATGGTGTCGTTCAACATGATGGAGGCTGCACGGGTCTGTGGCGTGAAGAGGTGCGGCGGCTACACGTGGATATCCATGGGCTGAGGATATGCGTAGTGCAGCGCGTTAGCCTTACCTGCCTTCGGAGTTATTATGCAGGATTTGAGAGGCACTTGTGATTTAGTCAATTTAGTTTCCTCAAAATGTTTAGTGGGTTCCTGCTACTGCAGATTCTTCTATGCCTCGTCCGCCTGCATCTACCCGGAGTTCAAGCAGCTTGACACCCAGGTGGAGGGCGGTGGCCTCAAGGAGGCGGATGCATGGCCCGCGCAGGTGAGGGAACGCGGAACGGCCAAGAAGGAATTTGTTGACCCGACCCGCCCACAAAAGACGTTGATTTCTATACAGCAGCATCCTGTCTATCACAGCGGTACATGTTTTTGTGGATGCTTGTCGGTGGCGGTTCCTATATACTGTTGCTGGAGGCCTGTGCAAGACCCTGCCAGCTTCTCTTTTTGGATCCGTCCTCAATGAATGTCATTTCCGCCCGTTTTGTGCAGCCTCAAGATGCATACGGTCTTGAAAAGCTTGTAAGCGAGGAGCTGGGCAAGCATTACGGCAAGGACTTCGGAATTGATGTCCGCCTCGCGCGCTTCCACAACATCTACGGCCCGCATGGCACGTGGAAGGGTGGCCGTGAGAAGGCTCCCGCTGCCTTCTGTCGCAAGGTGAATCCGCATTGCGGAGTTGAATACGGAAACTGTGTGCTCGTGTTCCGGGACATTTATGGATGCAAAAAGCAATCGGTGCTTGGGAATTGCAAATGTACGAGGTAGATTGCGTCCAGTTGATGTCAGTTGGGCTTCTCGTCTACAGGTTCTCACGTCCACCACGGAGATTGAGATGTGGGGTGACGGCAAGCAAACTCGCAGCTTCACCTTCATCGATGACTGCGTGGAGGGCATCTTGCGGATTACCAAGTCCGACTTTACGGAGCCCCTGAATTTGGGATCTACCGAAATGGTGTCCATGAACGAAATGATGGAAATGGCCATGTCATTTGAAGACAAGAAGCTGCCGATAAAGCACATCCCAGGTCCTGAGGGTGTGCGTGGCCGCAACTCGGACAACAAGCTTATCTTGGAGAAGCTTGGCTGGGAGCCCACAGTGTCGCTCCGGGACGGCCTCAAGTATGTAACCTGGTTTCTAATGTTTTATTGACATTCGCATGACATTATTCGTGTAGACCAATGATCTCGATAGCTTGGCCATCTCGCGTCCCGCCTCTCAGGCATTTGAAGTGGATGTTTGCGGTGCGCAGGATGACGTACTTTTGGATCAAGTCCCAAATCGAGAAGGAGGCTGAGAGCGGCGTGGACGCCAGCAAGTACAGCCATAGCACAATTGTGCAGACCAGCGCGCCGGTGGAGCTCGGTTCGCTTCGCAAGGCTGATGGACAGGAAGGATTCTAAGGATTTCTTTAATGCATGCCGTACTATGTTAGCTGCTCTTTTACCGAGGTGTGACTTGATGCAACGTCAGTTACGGGGCATTTCCGCCCTAGTTCAACGTCCGCGAGCAGTGAAGGTCGGTATTACCGCAGTATTCCTGCGGGTGGCAACGGAGTTTCAGGCAGGTTTGGACATAAATTACAGCTTTCACGTGTCTAATCATGAATTTAGACGTCCCGCAACTGGCTTGTATCGGGAGATGAATCTTGGCTCGGATTACTTATGCGCGCTTTACTTGGTCAAACCTATGATAATGTACTATAAAGGCTTTCGTGTAACATTGTCGTGGGGTTGTGTAGGTGCATAAAAACATGTATGTCTAAATAAATAGGACATAACCAGTATGAGCACAGCTTTCATAGGACTGTCGCAGATCAGTATCCGTTCCGTTCGCGCTGCGACATAGGCACCCCCTTTTTTGTGCCTTGTGTGACGTCCGGGCAAACCGCCGTGATGTAAGGGCAGTGATGTAAGCGTCATGCATGCTCCTATTGTTTGCCATGCTGATTGCGTAAAGTTTATAAACCATCGATCATGAGTGTGAATGGTAGTTCTTGTTTCCATATACAGCTGTGACATTCGCACTTTCCAGTTACCTCCAGTTCCAGCTGCAAAATAGCTAATGTATAACCCAAACGTCGCTATGCTTTATTGAAAGAGGATGGGCCGCCCCGCCTGGCAGATTGTATTGATGACGATGGATACGTAGACAACAGTTGCGATCTCGCCACTTCCACGCTGCATCAAAAGCAAAAATCCCAAAATTGTACGTGGCATTCCAAAGTCGGACGGAACAGTACCGGGCCAAACAATGTCCTGCCCAACAAATACGTCCAGTCAACAACCTAAAGCCACTGCCAAACCGGCCTTCCCGTCGTCCCCTTACATGCCGTTCTTAACCTCGCGACCTCCCAACCTGCCTAAAAGTGAGCACCTGCCCCGGCCGGCCCGTGAGCACGGCCCCAATTCAAAACTCCAAACCCTTCTAGCAGTGACATCACGTACCCTCAGCCATCTTGCCCTCCAGCTGCTGCACCGCCTTCAACATGCAATCCCTTCACGTGTGCCTCCAGTTCATCTAAGTCTCCATCATCGTCTTCCTCCTCGTCATCGTCGTCCATAACCTCCTCGTCATCGTCGTCCATAACCTCCTCGTCATCGTCGCCCTCGAATAACGCCTCCGCCTCACCTGCGCAGTGCCCGAAGAGTGTGTGACGCATTGTGACACGTCAACAATGAATTCCTAACCGCCTTGGGGTGAGGAACAGCTAATACTGTAACGCACGGAAACACGGGAACCCCTGGCAAAAACCAGGTCTCCATGACCCCAGAAGCGTTCAAACCATGACCAAGAGCTGGCTCGAATCCCCCTGCACTCACCATCGTCTAGGTTGAGGTGCGTGGAAGGACCCGTCCCTTGTGACCCGGACGGACCCGCGCCGCTCCCGGATGGGCCCGTGCACATGCCCTCCGCAGCTGCCTCCTCCTCCTCTGCGTGGCAACATTGAACAAACGAACACAAAAAGGAATTCAGATAGCACTAGACAATACATGAAAGCCCACAATCTTATCTCCGGTTTGCCGACACAAATTGTTGGGCTTCGGTGGCAAGAACATCATACGTCGCGTTGCGTCACAAGCATCCGCCAGCGCTATAATACCAAACGATGAGGCCGTAACGGTGTGTGTGCGTCAAAGCGTGTTCCTTGTGGCAATCCGTCCTCCCACAGCCCCTTTATATGTTATGCAGCAATGCGAGTACGGGGTTCATTAGGCCTCTTAAGAACGCGGGCTTACCGGGTGTCGGCCCCATCTCTGTGACAGCTTGTCGCGCTGCCTCCGCGGCCGCCTGGGCTCGCACAAGCATGTCCTTAATTGCGTTCTCCTCGTCCTCCTCTCGAGCGTAGTCGTCAGCTGCGGACGCATCGTCCGCGGCCACGAAGCCCTCCTGCACGTGCGCAGGCGATCAGGTGAAATAGCATACAAGCGGCAGCCGCGACCAAGCATGTCAACCGTGATGATATCCCCACCCGACGCAAGATATCAAGGTGGGCGGTGCCATAACCCGCCGAAGTGCTTAACGGGACTGACAAAGTCAGGACTCGATGCGGAGGCAACGGACCAAGGCAAGTACGCAGACCAACAGAAGAGGGGGAGTGCATGTGGAACAGCGACCAACCAAGTGACGAGCTTGGAGCCTTATCGACCGTTCCAGCCGCACCTGCATGAAGATTTCGCGGCCGTTGAGGATGCCTTTGCGGCGCCGCTCCTCCTCTTCCGCTGCTCTCTTGGCTGCCCTAGCATCACGTTTCGCACGGTGCCACGCGCGGAACGTCTGCGAGATGGAGCACCGAAGCATACAGCGAAAACAAGGCACCAAGATAGGCTGCCGTACCTAAGCAAAGGGAAGCTGCTCACGAGGCAAGGGTGCCAGCAGCCTACGAAACAGCAATCCAGCCAATAGCAACCGCAAACCTAAATACCCGCATATTGCAGTTCTTAACTAAGAGGAGGCAACATTCCACCAAGGATGACAGGTGTGAGAGCGCGCCGCTCAAAACTGTCGACGCATTCATGGTTTTCCGAAGGACAGCCTTTACTGATGTTTGGCGCCATCGAGCACCAGGATAGTGTACCAAGCATCGCAAAGCAACAAGCGCTGGTGTACGTGTCTCACTTTGTCCTACTTCTACCCATCAGAAACCAAGCTCGTGCGCGCCTTTGTCGAGGGGAAGATTATCTTGACGCCCACAACTGACAAGTTCCAAGGTTTCAATCCTCAGCTCCACCCCAGCCCTCAGAGGAAGCTGCCCACAGCCTACCTCTTCCGTCACTGGCGTCCGGGCCTCCACCTTTGCTCTCTCCTCCTCTATGCTCTCGGCGATGTCCTTGGCATTGCGAGCTTCCTGCATATAAACAGACAGCGGTTCAGCACATCGTGCGACATTGCATCAAACAACACGCTACCTGTCCTAATCTGCTCTACCTCTCATCCCACCGAAATCCGAAGCCCTCAGGACGGCCGCTCACCTCTTCCAACAACTCCTTCATTTGGCTCTTGAGCAGGTACCCCGCCGGTAGCGCGTGACGGTACTTGCAGTCATCGCCATTGGGGCACTTCCAGAACCTGCAGAACGAGACAGTCAGCCATACGAAATCAGTGCGGTTACGTTGCATGGGCAGCATCTGAATCTCGCCCGCCGACCCCGCAGCAGCACGGCATACACGCACGCTCACCAGCCGTAGAGCTTCCTCTCAACTGCGTCCAAGAAGAACTTGCAAATAATCTCAGTGGGCTTGTTCTCGTTGGCGTGCTTCTGCTTCACAGCCGCCTCAAGGGTGGCCTGGTCCCAGTCGTCCATGCCCTGTCAGGCCAAAACCCAGACAAAAATGACGCATACTGAGACAGACAGAACGCAGACAGTACATTACAACTGCAGCTTAAGACTTGAAATGTGGATTTTCACAATGAAGGACATCCATGGATGTGCTGGGAGCCATGAGTTAGGTAGAAAGGACAGGTGGTCACCGGTATCACTTACACTACTACGCCAAAGTACCATGCACATCGCCCCGCGCTGGGCATCTGCACTGGCCAAGTGTGGGTAAGCCGCCTCAGCAGCAGTGGCACACACACGCATGCCTAATCCTGAGGGGGCAGGTCATGCGGATCACCCAGCAAGCTCGCTACGGCCCATCAGAGGCCCTAACCCTAGCCCCCTATTAAGATCCTGTCCGGCCATCCCAACGGTGGCGCATCGGTCCATCCCAACAACGCACCCCATCAAGCACGCACCTCCTTGCCCTCTTGCTCGTCGTCGCCTGGCCCCTTGCCAACGTCACGCTGATCCGTGTACAGCGAGATCTTAGGCCCTTTGCGCTCCACTGACAGGTCATGACTAAACTTGCATTTATTGCCCTTAGTACACTGGTTGTGGCGAAAGAACTCGCACACAACCGACTTGGGATCGACACCTGTGTTGTGGCGAGGAGGGATAGGTCGGGATGGGGTGTACCAAGCAAGAGTTTGCGGCGTGGCGCCACAATACACAACACATGCGTCTTTGTTATTCAATGCTAAGATTGCTGCGCTACCTAAAATCCGGTGGGCGGAGGTGCCGAATGGAAAGGTCGCTGCGCAACACCAAAATGCGCCTTCATTTTCGCCGTTGCCCGACTTGCAGCAGCAATGGGGTGCCATCAGGGCGGTTACTTGCTTTCGAGGAACGCAACAGGAGAAGCGGCCAGACTTGCAACAGCAACGAGCCACCGCCCTGGACATGGCTTTAAAACCTGTTGTCGGTCCTGCTCGTTGCCGATGCTGTAATCCTGACTGCCGCTGCGATTGCGGTTGCTGCAGCTGCAATTGCGGCGTCCCACCACTGTGAACCCTTGAACTGCCCAACTGTCAGTCAATGGGAGGGTTCACAGGAAAGGGCGCAATGGCGGCCTCAAACCAAGGGAAGGTGGCTCCTGCCACGAAATGGACACGGCGCGAACCCAGATGGCTACTGCTCCTGCTACCGCTGCTGTTATGCTGCTGCTCCTGCCGTCAACCAGGGCTTAAGAACCCAGATGGAAGTAAGCTGTGATGACGTGTCCTACCAATCGTGCATCACCACGGGCCCCAAGTTGCTGCCACTTGTGCCCGTAACCCAACCCCAGCTCAATGTGCACGTCTTGGCCAGCTGCAGACCCAGAGTGCATGTATGGCGGCCGAGTAATACGGCCCGGTTAGGACAGCCCCTCTCTGCCGGGCAACAGCTGCTCACAGCCCGTTAGCGTCGCCAGTACCATCATCCACCCGCCAGGCTACGTCAGGACCTAGCCGTCCAGGTGGCGATGTGGCCAAAGACAACAATGCATTAACGTCTGTAATACAGCCCGCAGAAGCTCGACTGGGGTCAAAACTGGTACATCGAAACCATGCATATACATGTGCAGGGCTGCACGTTGCTGCTTTCCCGAACAAGCCCTCGCAGCAGCAAGTGCCTGCCCTGCTTCCGATGACTTTAAGCCTGCCCGCATTACAAGGGTAGATCGGCGTGTCAGCTGGATAGCAGCAGACACGCGGCCAGTGATCTGGTCAGCCGGTCAGACAGCCTCCTGGAAGGAGAGGCCAAGGCAGGCCACGGCCCCACCACACCCTGTAGAGGTGACAGCTGTTGTTCGTGGCATTCGTTCACAGGCCGACACCAAAACGCCGGTCCAGACCCATCCTGTCTACATGATGCTGCCAGGCTGGCTCGCGTTTTGCTTCCCAATGGCTGGCCGCCCCGCCAAGGCAACCTGGGAGGAGCTGTGCTACCACCCTTGATATGTTTCCAGCTGCTAACATTCATACGAAGACACACCATTGCTGTTCTATATCTGTCTCCGGTGCTGCACATTAATACTGCACAATACCAATGCGCAGCTGGGGTCGCTGCTGCGGATTCCGCCACTGCCATCGCTGTCGCAGCACAGCTCCCTGGTCCGCCAGAGCAGCTGCTGTGGAGACGCCGCCGTAAACCACCTTGCTGCTGTGGGCACCAACCCCATTATGAACGCGATGACTCGCCAACTGACTCGCGTGTCACTGAGGCAACAGGGCTCCCCGCTGTGCGTTATAACGCATACAACCTCCAACTCCCATTGTTGCCCCAACAGGCCACGCAGCCCCAACAGGCCATGTGCCAGTAAAACGTTTCGACTGCTTGCCAGAGGGTTTGGGCGCGATACGGGCCGGAGTATGAGTACATTGTGCAGCAATGCAGTGGCTTTCGGCCATCCGCCTAGTTCGGCCTGGCAGCTCTGACGTGTCGATTGCCCCATGCCGGGTATGCTACTGGTTGGCCGGCCGGGCGCGCATCCCTGCGCATAGCACAGGCCGGTCGTGCATAGGAGCACCGTCGCGGCTTGCCCTTCCCTCACCCGCCAACGCTTCTATTAATGCCTGCTGGCGGCCGAACCGCCAGAACAAGCATCCAGACTGTCTGACTGTTGCTGCTGCTGCTCTGCTTCCTGGACTGGGGTTATAGGCTTCAACGCCTGTTGCAGCGGCCGTCCCGACTCGACGCAGGCCGCCTCGACTCCACGCAAGACGGCACACAAACGAAGGCTAGGAAGGGACACGGGGCCACTGAAAACCATGCCACAAGGCAAGCTGCCTGTGAGCCCGTAAATGCAACGAAAGGTATGAAGCCGTACTCAAGCGTCTCGATGTGACCTCTAGCTTTGGGCGTTTGATGTCTCAAATTCCTTAACATTCCATAACCGGTCAACCACATGTTGAGTTCGTGGGCATAAGCCAGAAAGGTGTTGGCCAGCAACGCTGGCTGTTGTCACACCGACCCTCCCGTCCCGTGCTGGGGGCACGCCACCGGCGCTTACCCTCGGGTACTTTGGGCTGCTTAATCGCCACGGCAAAGATGTTCCCCACCTCGTCTTCAGGCTTCTTCTCTTTCTGTGGAAAGAATACAGATGAACTGTGGATTTCGCACGGGAAAAATGAACAGGAGGTCCACGCCATCTTACCTTCTTAACCTCCACCGGCTTATAATTCGCCAGGCCCTGCGTGGCATTCTGTTTGACATTCTGTACAAACCTGCATAATAACATGGCGACGTGAATTCTGCACCGCTTGCTTGCTGCTGCAAAGACTACGATCGCCTACTTCTGAACCTTCGCCGACTTGTTCTTGTTCTTAAGGCCAAACGTCTTGTCTTCGGCAGCCTTATGCGGTGGAAGAAAAGCAAAAAAACACATTGAGAGGAAAGGTTCCTTGCGGCGCCGCGCCGACGGGTAGAGCACGCCCAAAATTTGGCTCACTTTTTGCTTGGCAGCTGCCTTTGCCTTATCCACGGCTCCTCCCTTCTTTGGCGGCATTTCTTGGGCGCGACCGGCAAGATGGGAACAGAATGAAACTTTGTGCCTGCCCCTCGGCAGGCAGGTGGGGAATTAATAAAGACGCGCCCTATGCCAGGTAGTTTTCACATAATAGATTGCTATTGGTTGGACGCGATGTCCCATGAAGCAGTTGGCCGAGCATCAAGACGATGTGTAACAAAGCAAAGGCGTAACCCGGGATGCTCAGTTGGGCCTTGCGTCGTTACATTGCCCCCCCTTTAGCAATGGACGTCCGCGGCCATTATATCGAGCATTGGAGCCATCCCACCTCACGCATTGTGCGCTGGTTTATCCTTTACCCATGATATCGCATTCTGCGATACCTGCTTGTTGTCAGAATCGAACCGCCGACCCGAAGATTTCATCGGAAGTCGTGCGGCCCCGTCTCGATACCATTGTAACAAAGCAAAGGCGTAACCCGGGATGCTCAGTTGGGCCTTGCGTCGTTACACGATGGCCCTCACAAGGATGTATAGGCATGTAAAAGTTTTGGTGATACTTGATTATATCTACATTTCAAATCCATCACAATTCAGCCAAAGATTACCTTGTGCTTCTGATACTGTCTTTTGTTTAACCAGCGAAAGACACTGTAGTGGCATTTTTTCAGCGTTTATCCTAAAGGGAAGGGTTATTAAATGAACGTCCAAGGCAGAAATTCGCAGCAGAGTTGGCGGCACGCACCGTTCTCGGGACGCTCTCTGCCGGCTCGGCTCGCTCGCCTTGCTCGGCCGTCCGTGCGTGCCAATCAGAACTCGGGTGCGTTCTGAAAAAGGCAAATGCGACTTCTGTCATGTCTAGGCAGAGATCTTAGCAAATGTAAAAGCGTCGTCGTCGCCGAACCTCCAACCTTGTCCAATGGCTTCGCCTACGTTTCCTTTTGCGCTATCCATGCCAACTTATGCTACATCTGTCGCTATCCTGGCAGGCAAGATCTGGGGCGCTGAGGATGAGAATGCAGCTCAGGTTCGGCGACTCATCAACCGTGACCGCAAAGAGTTCTTGGGCAACGCCCAGGGTGATATCCTGGAGAAATACAAAGTAGAGCTAGGGGATGCCTCATCAGAACCCAGCTCGAGCCAGGGTCCAACAATTGGAGCGAGTAAGCATTTGGGGTATGGACGGACGCGGTTCTGCGCACATCTTCCTTATCATCCCCCACCCTTATGTTGACTTTGGTTGTGCTGTTCCCGTGCAGATACGCCGAACCCTTTCAGCAGCGGTGCTGGTGCGAGCAATCCCTTTGGGTCGGCACCCTCGGCGTCGCCATTTGGTAGCAGCCCCAGCAGCACTGCCAGTCCGTTTAAGTCAACAATTGAGCCAGCCGGCTTGCGGCCAGATATGTCTCCTGACCCCTTCGTGAAAGAAACGCCCGTTAGCTTCCTCAAAAGCATAACGCTTACGCAAGTGGTGAGCCATCGGGGGCAACGCTGCGTCGCTCCGTGGGTAGCAATTCCATATGGCAGGGGGCACCTTGACACGCACCCGTGTTGGAGGCGTGTGACCACCATGCAGGCTGGGCATTTACTGCTTCATCCAGTAGACTCCGGCTTTTTTGGTAGGACTGGCTCGTACAGTAAGAGGGGCCATGATCCAGTGTTATCGGCTCAACGTGTGAACGGGTAATTGGCATGGCCTCCTGATTTGCACCCTAATGACTGCTTTTCTTTGTATGCGTCCCTGTGTATCAAACCATCACCGTTTTTATTGTTTCCCACTCTCCCGACTGTTTGAGTCGTTCGGCAAATTATAAACATATCGATGTCTGAAGGTGATGCCATGATTGACTCCCTACACCTGCCTTACGCCGATCCTCTACAGGTCTTATTCTGCTCCTTCTCCCTGATCATCTTGCTCATGCTGGCCACCTTCAATGTTGTTCTCAACACCGGTGCCATCCGTCTGGCTGGCATTGATTGATCAACTGTCTGGTTGTCAGGAGATGAACGCGCTGACGTTGCGTTTTGACAGTGGTGGGATGCCTACGCTGCGGTAGCCGTGCGGAGCCAATTTTTGGAACGATTTTGGGGGCGAGCTTGGGCATGCTGTACAACGGCATGTTAGCAATGATTGAGCGGAGAGGAGGGATTGAGAATGGTCGTGTTCTATGCGATTTACGCATCCTGTGTTCTTGAGTCATAGTTGTTGGTCTTGTATGCATGTGCTATGGCCGCTAGGGTTGAGATGGTTTAGGGCTGGACAGGCAAACACGAGCGGCTTCTGTAGAGGTTGCGGTTGTGGTTGCTGCACTTGTGGACATTAGACATATTTGTTTCTCATGTTAGACTCCGGATTGAAGCCATATCGTGTCGCTGCGCTGCAGCGGAATTCTAGATTCTTCTTCTATACATTGTATAAGTCATGCTCGGAGTCTTATGTAATGAATAAATGGAATGTTAACTGCGCGGCTGCGGCCTGGACGAAACTGGTGAAACTATAGATAACGAGCAAGGTCGTTGCATAACCGTTGTCTTGGCGAAGTATCGGTTGCTAACCGTATAGCGATAGCAAGGTACCTTTGGAGCTAAGTAAAACGAACTTCTAGTACTTCCCAATGCTCTATCATAGGCTAACGGTGCTACTGTTAGAGGACAGCTGCAAGGGAAGCTCGTGAGTTCGTCGATCCATGTGCCTCATGCTAGCCCTGAAACTTGGTTTAACATAATCTTATGGAAGACGGCCAAAAATGTTTGTCATCGTGGATTTATGAAACGCACGTTGACAGAGCACCAGCATTGGCCGACTAACAAAACAGGCAGGACACAGGGCACGACGTCGAGGCTTACACGATGTCGGTAAGAGTATTATGCTTCAAAGGAAAAATACACAGGCAAAGGTAACGATCAGAAGTGGTGTCAACTTGCCAGGGTCGATTCCAGACGCACACTGTTGCGTCAGAAGGCGTTGAGCTGGATGACAACTACCAAAAGATGGTCGCTGATAGTAAGTAGTTGCAGATGTCCACATTGCTGATTGGCACTTCCAGACCACCGGTGAACTGTAACTGTCCTTCACTTGTCCCCACAGTTGAGGAGCAGACGCAGAGAAGTGGCTGGCTGTTTGGACGGGGCGGTAAGCGGTAGTAGTCTAGTGGGGTGGCGGGAAAGAGGAAACGATAACCGGACCCTCAACGAGGCTTCAGTGCGTGCGCACACGCACTTTCCCCCCCCCCCCGCAAGGCGCAAACCATCTCAAAACAGAACCCATCCAAAAACATGCTTTACCTCAGCCGCCCAACCTCAAGTGCGACCCTTCTGAATACTTGGCACAGCTCGATACCGCAACCGCAAACGGGGATCACAATCCTTGATAAAAATAGGATACCCGTCATTATGTAGTTTAGCACGAAGCTGCTAGCTGCTGTGGTTAAGGACGCCCACGGCCACCCGTGTTTATCCCCGCAAGAACCCAGCGGCAAGAACCCAAGGGGAGGCTCTTCGTAAGGCCCAACCCTGACAAGTGTCTAGAGCTCCATGAGTAAGAACTCTCTTTCCCCACCTCCCGCGACAATGGCCAGTTGCGTTTTTGCAATTTCGCATCATACAAACTTCATCCTCTCTTTCCGCCGGCTTTGTTGCAGCATTCGACAAAGGCGACTTGCAGTACCTACGGGATTTTAACAACTCCCTGCGGTACAAGGTAAGAGGCCCGTGTGTGTGTATATATGTGCGTGTATGTGTGTTGCGCTTGCGCGGGGTGTGAACTGCGATGTGTTTAGTGATGCCCTCCTCATCCACCAGCCTGTGCACCTTTTACGGGGCCGTCTTTGGCAGACGGCGACATGCAGGACAGAACAGAACATGACATGACGAGACAGGAACGTGAGCGCGCGGTGCCGCCTTGAAGGGCGGTGTGCCGGATACCGTCCTGCAACAGAGTCATACTCAGCCTCGGTCGCCGCAACTAGCCGGCCCCTGGCCTCCTGCTCCCTGGCCCAATGCATCCGAGTCACGTCTGGGCCCGCTCGTGTTGTCTTTAGCGCGTGTTTTTTCTTTGGGTTTGCCGTTCCTTAGCTGCCATGTTACGGCGCGCAGGAAGTGGAGATAGAGGACAAGGAGAAGGAGCTGTGGGAGCGAGAACGCGCCCGGGTCGAAGCAGAGGCGGCGGCAGCGGCAGCACAGCAGGCAGCGGCGCTGACACGACGGAGCAGCGGCGGCAGCGCGGCAGCGAGTTTGCGGGGCCCGCCAGGTGTCTCGACCCGGTGCGATTGGTCGGGGGGACAGGGCGAAGAGAGGTTCGATCTTTTTGGGGGAGCTAGCAAGGACATTGGAAGGAGGAAGCTACGGTGTGAATCATCATAACAAGGATGAGGGAGTACGACGCTGGCGGGTTTTGTCTTTTACATCGTGGTGCACTGGCGGGTGCGGTAATGAGCTAAACTCTATTTGCGTGTTTACAGCCGTACATAGAAACACGTACAACAGAGCAGGAGACAGGGGGCTGCTGCCTTCTACCAGGCCGGCTGGGTTATGGCTCGTATTGGCCGTACATGGGTGTCGACGGTACAGTGAGCGCCGTCATGTGCAGGAGCGCGTGCTGTTTTTGCAACTGCTACTGCTGCTGCTGCATTCTGGACCCTGGAAACCGCCTTCTTGCTGCTGTTCTCGTACCTGCCATACGGAATCAGGTGCCATTGCTCGCAACATCTACATTTAGGCTCGTTCCTGAAGTTTTGTTGACGTGTTTTCCCTCCGTAACCCCCCGGGGTGAAGCAAGGGCACGGAGTACGTTAATTGTCTCTCATTGTGTCCATGTCCCACTTCCGTAAGTTCCCCCTCTGTCGTACTCTCGACGCTCTACTCCCTGCAGGCCTGCGCCCCTGCTGCTGCCGGTCAAGGTCAAGCCGGTGGGGTCGAAGCAGCAACAGACGCCCCGGGTACGGCAGTTCAGCGATTAGAGGCAAACACCGTAGGAGTTTCTTTAGCAGGTGTAGCGATGTACTCCCAAATATGAACTGCGGTAAGCCGCACGTTTTTGGGGGGGAGAGAACACCCCTGCGCCTACGGCCGCGAGGTTTCCTCTCCCCGCCCTCTTGCCCTGGCAGCAGCTTCACTCGTTCGTGGTTCGTCTTTCCCCGCCCTCTCACCACTTTAGTCAGTGAGAAGTGCACCCCTAAGGTCGCCCCTAAGGTGGCTTAGAGCCGAACAACTGTCGCCTTTCGCCTCCTCCTGTCTCCCCCCTTCTGCTGTTGCATCTCTTCACTTTTCCAGCCTTCATGCCCAAGTCGGCAGCTTTCGTATATATCCTAACAACCCTGCCCTCCTCCCCGCTCCCTCTTCCCCGCGTAGTCCGCAGCCGCCTCCCCCTCCGCTGCGGGTGAGATTCCCAGCAGCAAGCGCGCACGCACGGACGCCTCCAGCGGCGCCGCCGCCCTCGCCTCTCCGCTCACGACTACCGCGGCTCTGTCAACCACCGCCGCCACCGCCACCGCTTCTACGCCAGCGGGCACACTCCGCTTTGCCAAATCGGAGCCGCCCCCAGTGAAGCCATCCGCGAACATCTCGACAACGGCGGGGCCGAGTGGTGCAGCACAGCCAGCTGCAGCCACTGCTGTGTCCCAAACCCCTGGAAGCCACGGTGGTGATCAAGGACGGTCGCTAAGCGCACCACGTGCGTGGTCAGCACAGGATGCGCCGGGTAGCCGCGGCAGCGGGGATGGCGGCGCCGGTACTGCAGCCGGTCTGACAACTCTACTTGGCGGTTATGGCAGCGACGATGATGATGACGACGGCGACGATGATGGTGGTGATAAGAATGGTGGTAAGGACGGAAAGGAGCACGATGGCGGACGTGGGTCCGGATCAGGAGGCAGCTGCATGAGCTACCGGCCTGGCCGTAGCGGAGGTGAAGGGGATGATGGGAGGAGCCCGGCTGGCGTCTCGGGAGTCCCAGCCGAAGGTAATGGTGGTAAGCGCGGCGAGGACGGTGCTGCGGAGGCGAGTCTGGGCGGCAGTGCCAAAGAGGCCGTGGTGGGTACCACTGCCGTTGCTGCGGAGGAAAGGGAAGGCGGATGCAGGGACAGGGGAGGCAGCGGTGGTTTCAAGTTGCTTCCGCCACCTGTTGGGCTGCTCAGTCCAGAGGAGCTGTTGGGCGACCCACGGGTCATAGCGGAGGGCCTCCTGGCTACGCGGCGCCAACCGCAGAACGTGGAGGGCGGCGACGCCTGGGACAGCGAAGAGGCGTCGGAGTTGGAGTCCTCGGATGTCGAGGCCTAGTAGTTTCCCTTCATGAAGGTGTATGTGTGGTGTAGGTAGATTTCTTTGAGAACGTGTGTACGTTTGTGTGTGAGCAAATGTTGCACCTAGCTTCTTAAGGTGTTTTGCCATGCGTAATGAACATATCAGCTCCAGCCTCGGACTGCTATTATCGCAACAGCATTACGGGCTCACGGTTCTAGGACCATGTTATCGCGTGACCTGGCTGTCCATTTTTTCAACAACTGGAGGCCGCACCGCAGAGAGAGAGAGAGAGAGCGCAGAGCACACTTGCAGGAGCCTTCCTGATCATCTCAGATCCCACAAGAACCTATGCACCCCCTATCCTGCTCCTTCCCGACGATCATCACAGCAAAGAAGCCACCACGGATGATACATCGCTGAATATTATCCTTACTACATACCAAGTCGTGCAAACGCCGACAGGTAACTCCTTGCCCCGGATTTGGCATGCAGAAGATGAGGCAGGGTTCTCACTCCGCATACGACATCATGTTCAAACCCGTACAATATCACGACATTCAAGTCAACACGTGACGTTAGACAGTCCATTTCCCGAAGTCGCTAGCCGTAACAGCCGTACAGCCATATCTGACGTACTTCTCCCTGTTCAACTCAAAATATGACCTGCGTTGTGGCAGTCTATCCAAGTCCACCAACGTGAAGCGTGTGGATTTTTCTACTACACAGGTTGACCTGTGCCTTCGTGATTTTCCCTAGTAATTCCTGACCGCACCGTTCGCTTTTACTGCAGCCATCACACGCTGCGCGAGCACGAGCATCTCTTCCGCACCGCCTTCTACGCACCCACCCTTTCATGCACAGCTGCTATCGCAGCTCACGGCGAGTATCTCAGCGCTGAAGAGCACTGTGCAAGCAAAGTCGCGACGCGTGCACTTCCAAACGAAATACTCTGTACTCTCCCATCCATGTATCGCGATCCACAACGAGGTAAAACGCCATCCTGCGGCATCGACCGGAATGAACTCGTTACGGTTCGTCATCGACCTCTTGCACCGTGCCCTCTGTCCACCCGGCATGTAAACCCAACGAAGGCGCGACTGCACGCCCGCTGACAGCGGATGCAAAGGGCGGGCTGCGTCATCTATGTTGTACCACAGAGCCGCCTTTGTACGGCACCGCCGCCTCAACTCGTAACAACGTGAATTCGGAGCAATATAGCGAAAGCCTGTTGATCTCCTGGCTGACAATGCCGTAGCCCAGGTTAGCTAGGTGCGAGAAAAAGAGTGCTAAGTCCATGACACCAAACTCGCCACGGCCCCAATGCGATCGCAACTCCGATTGCGAGTGGTTCAGGTGCTTCTCGCGCAAATGAACTTCTACGGCAATCTGCTCGGGCAGGGATCGCGAGTGCTCACGCCACTCCCCGAACAGCGGAAACTCAAATGACTCGACGTCGATTTTCAGTACGGGAATCTCCTGCAACCCTAGCGCTGAAACGAACTGGCGGTACGTCACAAATGTCGTATCAACATTAGCCAAGGCGGATGACCCCACACACAGTCTGTGGAAGGTATGGCGGTCTGAGAGCTTCTTGCCCTCCACCGTGCAATCTAGCGTGACCACCTGGCAGCGCGTCTCATTCAAGATGGCCTCTTCGAACCTGTCGTACATTTGTACGTTTGGCAAAATGTAGCGGCAACAGCAGCATGCGAACAAGTGGCAGCACCTTTAGCTTAACTTCGTGATACGTATCAGTGATAGCCTCCATGTTGTGCACTACTCGCGAGATTAGAAATGAGGGGATCGGACAATGTGCGGAATCAATCCACGTCCGGGTTGCAGCGTTGCACGGAATGAGAGGAGTGCATAATGAGAGTGGCTATGTACATGAAGTTGCTGCACAACAGTGGAAATAAGGATATCTCACATCACGGCCGAGAGAAGCCCTACACGACTTCGCATGTGCAGCAGCGGGCAATCCTACCCGAAGGCCATGTTGCTGCCCATGGAAATGACGGTGCACGGTTCCTTTAGGGCAGCGGGCTCACAGAGCCATTTGCCGCCATCACCCTCGGGACCCACACGGCGCAGCGGCCGCCCTGGCGGGCAGCTGATGAAGGGCTGGAAGAAGCGGAAGCGGTCCCATTTATGCTTCGTCTTGTCCAGGTTATTCTTCGACACGATATACTGGCAGTGAGGGGAAGAGTATGTAAATAGGGGGGAAATCCAGTTCGGTGTGAGTTTTGGGAGATGGAGGTTTTAGATCTGAACAGCGCTTGTGGTCCATCACGAGGACACCAACCCCGATCCAAACCACGGAACGTGGAAAGCATGGAGGCCTTCCCCAGGGGACAACTGCCTGTTATCAAAATGTGTTTTTAGGTGCGTGCCTGCCTTTCGATAGCTCACGGGAGGTGCCTCTGTACGGCCTAAGCAGAGGAATGGCCCTCCATGCGGTACGTGGTACTCTGATAGCACGACATGGAGGTGGCCCGATTGCAGCAGGGCGGGTCCCATCTCACGATGGACATTCTACTGGGAGTGCAGGCATACCTCCCAAAGCCCTTGGTGCGTGCAGTCGACAAGCATCGGGCGCTCACCAGCTGGTTGTGTTTGAACCTTTGACACCTCCAAGCGCTTTCAGGCTGGGATCGAACCGCCCCCATTCAGACCCACGGAACTCCCACTGTAACGACGCAAGGCCCAACTGAGCATCCCGGGTTACGCCTTTGCTTTGCTACAATGGTATCGAGACGGGGCCGCACGACTTCCGATGAAATCTTCGGGTCGGTGGTTCGATTCTGACAACAAGCAGATATCGCAGAAAGCGATATCATGGGTAATGGATAAACCAGCGCACAATGCGTGAGGTGGGATGGCTCCAATGCTCGATATAATGGCCGCGGACGTCCATTGCTAAAGGGGGGGCAATGTAACGACGCAAGGCCCAACTGAGCATCCCGGGTTACGCCTTTGCTTTGTTACACCCACTGCTACAAAGTAGCCGACGATCTAGGTCTAGTCGGCCAGTATGTGGTGAGCTTCCAGCACTGCTGTCGGGGGAAAGCTCTGTAAATTTGAAGTTCCCCCGATGATCGCATTCTACCCAGCCTTGGATTGTCTTACTTAATCTCAGGCGGTTACGATTGGGTTACCAACCACCGGGGTTATGATTGCATCGGTAAGTGGCATTTACCTGTTCTGTGGACATAAATAACTGCGAGCGCCAAGCGGACAGGTTACGAGTCGCTTCCAACGCCCATTCACCGTCGTGAAGAGGGACGCGCAGGGGAGTCTGCGTTCCAAACCTAAGAATATTCTCTGATGCAGTAGACACGGCCGCGTGAAATACGGAGCACAGCAATAAGTGGAACAAGGACACGATGCCAGCATTCATGATGACTTCGTGCCCAGGAAAGTACCAGCGATCAATTTTCTTGTAGCAGCACTCCTGATGTGGCTGTTAAAATGTCGTTATCAAAAGGTTGTACCAGCTCACTCATCTCATTTGGTGCTACTGTATCCAAGCACGTAATCTTGGTGATGTTATTCCCACTCCACTTGCTCAGACTAAGGCATTCAGTAAATAAAATAGGGAGGTGGAAGAGATTGCTTACGCCGCAGTTAGGAAGATTTAGTATCACAAGGTTTTGCTGGGTGTCCGGTCGCTTATGCCGCTTTCCAGAAACTGAAGTAGCCGATTTCCAAACTCAGCTTAGGCTTACAATGCCAATAATTTGGTCCGCTTAAACAGTTACGCTAGCGATCAATAACATGATACGCCGTACACCTGAGTACACCGAAGTCGCGACAACATCAAACACGAGGCCCGAATGTCTGTCAACCAACGGTACAGCACTGTGGGACAAGTCGGGTGTCGGCTTCCTCGAAGCCGGAAAAAGGGCGGGCCCCCCCTGCATCCGTACAGGCCGGTAGCTAGCGCGGCACGTGTGACAATTGATGGGTAGTGTCAACGCGGTGGGAGATGTGCTTTGTTGGAGCAGTGCTGATGGTGTGAGAGCTAAGCTTGCACCGGCGGAATCGTCAGCACCGCCTGCGGGCTCGACGCGAATCGCATCCATCCTGGGTGCATGCAGCATGGACAGTGCGGCAGACCGCAAGTCGGAATGCCCGTGCGGGGAAATGGTAACGAAAGCTGGGTGAATTTCGGTGCTGTCTGTGATGTTTATCCCCGAAGCGCCAGCGGCCTCAGCAATCCGCCCCACAGCCGCGGGCTTCATCGGGGCACACCGCAAGTCTCCGGAGGCCCCGAGCATTGGCTAAAGTAAATACAAATGAGCAGCTTGCGTATTTCATAGAGAAATGTAAGCAAATTTGTCGGCCTGCTGGTGGCAAGTCGGAATGCCCGTGCGGGCAAATGGTAACACAAGCTGGGTGTTCAAGTTATCATACGCTGTCATCTCGGAAAGCAATGATGAGATACACGGCACCTTTTTGAGATGAAATTTAGCCCGAGAGGCGTTGATGTGACTATGAGCTCGGTCAATGGAGGCAGCCAAAGTTGTTTGTGCTCATACGATCTTTGTTAGCTACATGCGAGATACCTTGCAATAGAGAATGCTATATAGTACCGATAACGCGTTTCAGCCGGGTGAAATATTATGTTTGGTCCGTTACACACTCAAGGCCTGGGAGTTCGAGTTATCATACGCCGTCATCTAAAAATTCAAATATGAGATACGCGGTACCGTTTGAGATTAAATTTAGCCCGAGAGGCATTGATGTGACTTTGGCCTCGGTCAATTGAGGCAGCCAAAGTTGTTTGTGCTCATACGATTTTTGTTGGCTACAGGCGAGATACCTTGCGATAGAGAATGATAAATAGTACCTACAACGCGTTTCAGCCGGGCGAGATATTATGTTTGGTCCGTTACACACGCACACACGCACACACACACACACGGACATGGGCAATCCTACAGGTCGGGGCCCCCCTGGGCGCTTCGCGCTGGGGCCCCGCCCAAAAATGCGAAGGGCATGTTGCGGTATGTCGCAGGTACTACTAGTAGATTTTTACCTGAGGATGCCTTACACTTCGCCGGGTGTGACCGTGTTCGGGGTGTCGGATCTCCCGCCCAAGACCTTCGACGCTCTTAGGAGAGCCTGCTCTGAAAACGAGCAGACTCTGGATAGTGTTGCATAGGTCGTGCGTAGAGCTGGAAGTAGCAGGTCGGGACGGGGCACTTAAGCTACTGGCCGACCTTAAGGTAATGTAAGCTTACATTGCCGCCCGTTGGCTGGTCCGCGAGTTTTAGGTCTTGGGTCCGGAGCGGCGGTAAGTGCCTGGACCTTTTGATAGGAATATTTATTGGCTTCACTGGCGGCTTCTCGCTGGCGGCGGTCCCCAATTTGCTCTGCCTATGTACGCCTCTTCGTCCTCCTCCTTGCATCTAGGCTGCAGCTGTGTGCCTTATCCTTAGGTCTAGGTTTCTACACAAGGCATGTTTTGGTGCGTCAATGTTGATAATTGGGCATTCACAAGTGATTGGTGAAGACATGTATGTTTGCGTGTGTGTAGACAGGCGAGACAGGTGCAGGTGAATGTAAACATGGGTTACCCTGTCTGTTACCCATCAGTAGTGTATTACCCCGACCCCTTGGTTACCCCTCGGTAAGGGGTTACCCCTACCCCGGGGTTAGGTTACCCACCTCCCTTCGTACATAGCCACATGGGTAACCCCTAACCCTACACCCTGGGTTACGCTTAAGGGGGGGGTTACCCCCCGTTTTATGCCATAGGGCTGCCCCCTGGGGACATGGTACTTGCCCCTTCGTGCTCTGTTTGCCTCCAAAGCCCAGCAACATAAACGGAACTGCATATGAAGGACGCTATGAAATGGGAACCTGAACGCCTGGCAAGGATGCTGGAACGTATATGGTCCCACCGCACCTCTATCATTCCCTTTGGTCGTCAGTATCCTTTATCAGTTGCTTTGTCTGAAGTACGAGGTAGGATGGTGCTTATAGGTGATCTGGCAGCCCTGAGCCCTCGGCTCGTATTTGGGCGGTTTGCAGGTACGGGGAACACACACACACATATGGCGGCGGGAAGCCGCATTTTCAGTTGCTTGTAACAGGAAGTGCAGACCACGTTCCGAGCTTAAGTAACCGTATAGCGTAAGGCACGGAGCAGCTCGCTTTATAGCAGAGTGATTGCTTTGATGTCTTTTGGGTGCGGTTAAGTTCTTTAGATGCCCTAGGCCGACCTAAGAAGCGTGGTTGGAACACAGTTGGACCTTACCACCATTTTTAACGAGTGTAGAGGACAATTTGCTTTGCATGGATCTGCTCACAGACGAAGGTGATCGGTAATTCCAACCCTGGCTGTTTTTTCAGGCACAGCCTGGTAGGAAGGTGGTCTCGTGTGTATTTGGCCGCATTTCTTCACTTCGACACAACCCTAGTACGCCCGGTATTTGTAGGAATGCGTTTGTCATTCACAGGAGAGCCATATTGGCAAAATCCCCCTCGTTGCATCCGTGCAAGCCCAGTCGTAGTCGGAGCCGAGCTTGCTGAGGTGTCGTACATGCCGGTACGGACCACTCCTTCTTCCTTTCCAGGCCTGTGTCTATTACCGCGACAGGCGACGTGCCCTTTGGCTCGGTTTCTTTGCACTACGGTTTAGAAATCCAGCCCCCCCCTCTCTCTCCCTCCCTCTCTCTCTCCCCTCTCTCTCTACTAGATATATACCTATCTATCTATCTATCTATCTACCTATCTACCTTGGTATACCTTCCGCTCTGGTACCGCCCCCTCCGGAACCCCCGACCCCCCTAAATAAGCAACACCCACCCACCCCGGTGTTGCCCTCGACCAGCGCCTCGTAAGTCGCATGCTGTTCCCAGTACTGCTGAATTTGGGGCTCCCGAATGGGGCTGTTGGCGCGGAGGCTGAACTCAGTGGTGGGCAGCCGTACGGTGGAGCTGTACGGCCCGGACACTACGGTACGACACGAACGGGCGGGTTGGGGGTGGCGTTAGGAGGGAGTGCGGGGCAATGAATGCGAGGGGGTGACAGGTAAGGTTGTGAAGGGGGGGTTGGGGGGTAGATGAGGGGGGAAGGGGGGAAAGACGAACCACACACGATTGAAGCTGCTGCCAAGAGAGGGCAAGAGAGGGGAAGGGGGGAGCGCGTGACTTATATGGTCGTGGTGGCGGTGGTGGTGGTGTTCGTGAAGGCATCCATGGTCACGTGTCATGATGTGGTCGTGATTGTACGGCCATGGTGGCATGGTCGTGAAGCCCCCCCCCCCCGTGTGTTTCAATGCGCAGGAGAGGGGGAGATCCCCTGGTGCTAAATGCTATGCAAACTGTACCAAAAATCTTCACCTCCAATCCAGGCCCCTCCCCCGGTGCTCGTCGTCCTTTCTCAGGACGAGCTTTGCCCACACAATGTATCCACCCTCTCACCGCCAACGGCGTTGGCGTGGTAGCGTTGGCGTGGTAGCCCGCTATAATAATCACCAAGCATCATACCGAAGGGCTCCTAACACCTTAAGCTTAAGAGGGCAAGATTACTACAGTTAACACTGGTAATGTAGTAGGAGATGCTTGGATGACCTCAAATGGTGTACTAGATACAGTAGCTTTTAACATCCCCCCCCAACAACGAAATACAAAGCATAACATCCGTCCGATGTGATCCATCTCCATCTTCAGAATAACACAAGGTCCTACCTTGGTGCCTTCCCGAGTACTGCTGCTGCGTACAGAAGCCAATGCCTTAGGACCGTTCATGCCGTGTAACCCAGAAATATAAGACCCTGCCTCAGATGGAGGCGACTGCCAATTCCCGTCGTCGAAGTGATTAGGCCGCACACACATGATTGAGTGATAGTAATTATAGATCGTTTCACGGATGGCATTGTTGTGCTGAAGCATGTAAGCACAGTAACTATGATGGCCCGTGAACTGTAGATGTCCTCACACGCACTCAGCATTCTATTAGCCACCATATCCTTGCCCAGCCCCTGCATCTCACACGACAAGCAGTCCTAGGCTAACTAAGGCAAGCTTATTAGGTACTGTGCCATCCCGTATATACGGGATCCATGCCGCCGTACGGCACTGATGCCTCAACCCGTACCAATGTGAATTCGGAGCACGATACACATAATTTGTTCATCTCCTGGCTGACAATGCCGTAGCCTAGGTTAGCTAGGTGCGAGAAAAAGAGTGCTAAGTCCATGACACCAAACTCGCCACGGCCCCAATGCGATCGCAACTCCAATTCCGAGTGGTTCAGGCGCCTCTCGTGCAAATGAACTTCTACGGCAATCTGCTCGGGCAGGGATCGCGAGTGCTCACGCCACTCCCCGAACAGCGGAAACTCAAATGACTCGACGTCGATCTTCAGTACGGGAATCTCCTGCAACCCTAGCGCTGAAACGAACTGGCGGTACGTCACAAATGTCGTATCAACATTAGCCAGGGCGGATGACCCCACACACAGTCTGTGGAAGGTATGGCGGTCTGAGAGCTTCTTGCCCTCCACCGTGCAATCTAGCGTGACAACCTGGCAGGGCGTCTCATTCAAGATGGCCTCTTCGAACCTGTCGTACATTCGTACGATTGGCGATGTAGCGGCAACAGCAGCATGCGAGCAAGTGACAGCACCTTTAGCTTAACTTCATGATACGTATCAGTGATAGCCTCCATGTTGTGCTCTACTCGCGAGATTAGAAATGAGGGGATCGGACAATGTGCGTGATGGGGAATCAATCCACGTCCGGGTTGCAGCGTTGCACGGAATGAGAGGAGTGCATAATGAGAGTGGCTATGTACACGAAGTTGCTGCACAACGGTGGAAATAAGGATATCTCACATCACGGCCGAGAGAAGCCCTACACGACTTCGCATGTGCAGCAGCGGGCAATCCTACCCGAAGGCCATGTTGCTGCCCATGGAAACGACGGTGCACGGTTCCTTTAGGACAGCGGGCTCACAGAGCCATTTGCCGCCATCACCCTCCGGGCCCACACGGCGCAGCGGCCGCCCTGGCGGGCAGCTGATGAAGGGCTGGAACAAGTGGAAGCGGTCCCACTTATGCTTCGTCTTGTCCAGGTTATTCTTCGACACGATATACTGGCAGTGAGGGGAGAGTATGTAAAAAGGGAGGAAATCCAGTTCGGTGTGAGTTTTGGGAGATGGAGGTTTTAGATCTGAACAGCGCTTTTGGTCCATCACGAGGACACCAACCCCGATCCAAACCACGGAACGTGGAAAGCATGGAGGCCTTCCCCAGGGGACAACTGCCTGTTGTCAAAATGTGTTTTTAGGTGCGTGCCTCCCTTTCGATAGCTCACGGGAGGTGCCACTGTACGGCCTAAACAGAGGAATGGCCCTCCGTGCAGTACGTGGTACTCTGATAGCACGACAAGGACATCCTACTGGGAGTGCGGGCATGCCTCCCAAAGCCCTTGGTGCGTGCAGTCGACAAGCATCGGGCGCTCACCAGCTGGTTGTGTTTGAACGTTTGACACCACCAAGCGCTTTCAGGCTGGGAGCGATCCGACCCCATTCAGACCCACGGAACTCCCACTGCTACAAAGTCGGCCAGTATGTGGTGAGCTTCCAGCACTACTGTTGATCGCATTCTACCCAGCCTTGGATTGTCTTACTTAATCTCAGGCGGTTACGATTGGGTTACCAACCACCGGGGTTATGATTGCATCGGTAAGTGGCATTTACCTGTTCTGTGGACATAAATAACTGCGAGCGCCAAGCGGACAGGTTACGAGTCGCTTCCAACGCCCATTCACCGTCGTGAAGAGGGACGCGCAGGGGAGTTTGCGTTCCGAACCTAAGGATATTTTCTGATGCAGTAGACACGGCCGCGTGAAATGCGGAGCACAGCAATAAGTGGAACAAGGACACGATGCCAGCATTCATGATGACTTCGTCCCCAGCTGCAGGAAAGCACCAGCAATTATTTTTTTTGTAGCAGCACTCCTGATGTGGCTGTTAAAATGTCGTTATCAAAAGGTTGTACCAGCTCACTCATCTCATTCGGTGCTACTGTTTGCCCCCGCCTTTATTACCTTCGATCACCTTCGCAACTCATTTTTATCCGTGTCGTACAAACACCCTATAGGGAGAGTTTCGCTAGTCATTTCCAAGCTGCCAAATACGTGATCTCTTTCGTTTAGGGCACTTATAATTATCGGAAGATCTCCTAGTCATTTTTGCGCGGCTCGATCTCTGTCGGGGCGAAGTCGCCGAGCTGTTTACTACTCCTTTTACCTGCTTTGTAATAAACAAAGTACTTATGTGAGTCTGAAATCCTTGGCAAGTACATTATCGCGCTGTGCGATCGATCATCAAGCTATCATAAAAAAATTGCTGCGATGCGCGAACACTTACTCTGCACCACCTTCCGCTGGAATGCTGATCATCCTGGCTGCCGGTGAGACCGCTTTCTACTCCGCCTACCTTCTCGTCTGTGCGACTCGTTCACAGTCAATCCATGCCGTACAATCCTGTATACTAAACACCTATACTCCATGCCATGTGTTCATGTATAATAGCTTACGTGTAGAAGCTTAGTAAACGATTACATGCAATTTTTGACCTACAGCTCAAGGTGCTCTGGTAGTAGACACGCAACCGCATATGCCGGTGGCCACCGGAGCCATGGCTCCGGTGCCATGGCTCCAAAAGATGATTGATGCTTTCGCTGTTCTCGGTCGGGCAACGGATGACCCATGGGTCATCTTTGGAGCGCTGCTCGCTACTTTCTTTTCATCGGGTTACTGCTGTTATCCATGATAATGCCTGGTGAGTTATCAAATGTGTGCTGTATCCAAAATGTACGATTCGTAGCTTTCGTAGCCAACAAACGCATTGTTCTAGTAGCTGCTTGCAAATCATAAATAATATAGCATTTTCTTGTATTAATAACCGTTGCACATCTAGTTAAACATCTTATACCAGCCGTGCCGTTCGCATTTTGGATGCGTATGAACGGTGTACTGGTCGCTCGTCCTTGCATCACGTTTCGTCGAGGAGCTTCTTTTTTATTCATGTTTTTGCAAGCTTGCCTTAAGGGGCTGACTGCGCTTCACGTTTTGCGTCACATTCGTCGGTGCCCAGTAGACGACGGCCGCGCCTGCTCGCCGTTTTCTGGTAGCGCACTCTGGCTGCATTCTACTTGAAATAACGCATACATACGTAACAAAAACTTCATAAGCGCCCCGGCATTCTGTCACGCGCTGCAGAAACGCGTCACGGAATCCCGTGTCGGAACTGCCACTTCAATCTACCGTAGTGCTAAGCTAATTTGGTGACATATAATTGGTGAAAATCACCAATTGGGTGCGCCGTGGAAATGGGTACTGGGTTCCTGTACGACTGGTCGCCAAATGCCGTGCAAACTAAAGAAATGGTCCAACATAAAAGCAAGAAATCACGCTGAGACTGGTTAATCCTATCATATAGATATGATGGAGCGGGTGACGATGCTGAGTACGAGGAGCTGCGGCAGGTGGTTGCGGTTTGTAGGGAGAGGTTGCACCGACGGTACCTCGCTTTAGGAGTGCGACTGAACGACTAATCATCCAAGGCAATAGGTGGTCATTTCGCTGCGTTATGGAAAGGGTTTGAGACTCAACGGCGCGGTTGTGCGCGTGCGCGGTGGGCCTTTTGGCCGTCACCAATTTTCAGAACACGTGTTCTGTGTTTTACTGACTCCCGTAACTGGCTTTGGTGGCTGTGGATTGGCTGACCCGATGGTGCTGAACGGCGCGGTTTGGACGATTTTTTTGGCGAGGATTGTACCGCTGCCACGGGCCTTACACAGCAGGAAGAGTAACAGCCAAGCCTAAAAATCCAGACCTATTTCCCGCTTGAACCGTCACCAACTGGCATGTGCGAAGGCAAAATTTTCGAAGGCGTTTTTTGGCTCTCGCCAAATGGAAATCACCAAATTAGCTTAGCACTACGACAGTTGAATGAGCTGCCGCTTTTTTTAACTTAACAGAAGGAATTGTTGGGTCCTTCTGTATTTTGGGTAGCTATTCCAGGTTTTATAGAACCTAAAATTTTTCTTCGGTGCCTCTCGGAACCGAACTAGGTGCGCTGACGCTACTGGGATCACAACATGAGTGCGACAACACGATCGGGTCGTCACGCACACGGACCCCGCCGGCCCCAGTTTTGGAGGTGGCCTGCACTCAGGAATCACATCAAGCGGCCCTCAGGGCCAACCTTTTGGTGGTCTCCTTTACAACCATAATCAGAGACAAGTCAAGGGCGGAGCTGGATGGCCATACGCAGCCATTTCAAAAAACACTTAAACTAGCGCTCCTCCCGTGAACTGTCGATGTCCTCACACGCACTCAACATTCTGGCGCACCATATCCTTGCCCAGCCCCTGCATCTCACACGACAACCAGTCCTAGGCTAACTAAGGCAAGCTTATTAGGTACTGTGCCATCCCGAATATACGGGATCCATGCCGCCGTACGGCACTGATGCCTCAACCCGTACCAGTGTGAATTCGGAGCACATCCCACACAAAACGTTTATCTCCTGGCTGACAATGCCATAGCCCAGGTTTGCTAGGTGGAAGAAGAACAACGCCAGATCCGTCACGCCAAATTCACCGCGACCCCAGTGCGATTGAAGGTCTGCCTCAAAATTCCTCATGTACATCTCATGCCAGTGAACTTCTACGGCAATCTGATCGGGCAGGGATCGCGTGTGCTCACGCCACTCCCCGAACAGCGGAAACTCAAATGACTCGACGTCGATTTTCAGTACGTCAATTTTATGCTCGCCTAACACCGAAATAAACTGGCTGTACGTCACAAATGCAGGGTCTCGCTGCGCTGCGGCAGCTGAACCCACGCACAGTTTGTGGAAGGAGTGGCGGTCTGAGAGCTTCTTGCCCTCCACCGTGCAATCTAGGGTGGCGACCTTGCAGCGCGTCTCATTCAAGATGGCCTCCTCGAACCTGTCGTACATTCGTACATTTGGCATATTAGCGGCAACAGCACCAGCAGCAGGAGTAGCAGCAAAAGCATAGTAACCGCAGCGTTACCACATGGCATCAGTCATAAGGTCACATTTGAACGCAGCGTTGAGCTTGTGTTTAGGGCGCCCTCTGGAGATGAAGTGCTAGCAAGCGTTATCGTTTCATTTTTCGAAATGGTGAGGTGGAGGAGCACCTACTGGGCTGTATGCCGCAACCACCATTCGCAAATCCAAACATCCTAAGGACTGGGGGGTCAGCTCTAAACTTACGAGCGCTGATCTGCGGCTTGGTCTTCAAAGCACACCAATCGAACCAACTTCCAACTCTTTCCAGGCCCCGCCCCCGCCCCCGCCCGCAGCTGGGTACTACTAGGGCACACTTGTCGGGTTTCAGATGTCGGCCGCGGCAAATATCAAAGTGAGTCCCCAGTGCGGAGATCTTTCCATTAGACACCACGCCTACCTGAAATCCATGTTGCTGCCCATGGAAATGACGATGCACGGTTCCTTTAGGGCAGCGGGCTCACAGAGCCATTTGCCGCCATCACCCTCGGGACCCACACGGCGCAGCGGCCGCCCTGGCGGGCAGCTGATGAAGGGCTGGAACAAGTGGAACCGGTCCCAGTCCCTCGGCTTGTCGGTGTTGCCCTTAGAGACGATGTACTGGGCGCGGAAGAAGGGGGGGTCAGAGAGGAGGGATGTGAAGTGCTGCCGGGCCCGGTTGCCATCATTTGCAAGAATATGACGGTGAGTCGTGTCCTGTGATGCAATTGGGGCCTCACACATCCGATATTCAAGCTTCCCTCGACAATGTTACATAAGCATTCATTGGTAGACAGCGGCGGAGATACCCTACCGGCACAGACGCTCTTCTTGCCATAACACATCTTTCTTTATTGTGACTAAATACTCTTCAAAATCCCCATGGTAAGAGATCACTGCAAGCGTTGGCAGGGCTCTGCACAGAAAATTCCGCTACGGTTTGGAACAGTCTCGCAACCTTTTCAACAGAAGGGACTCCCGTGTCAACTTCTTTGCGGCTGCTAACACTTATATATATTTATTGATCCAGCATATAACTTGGACAGCTAACCTTTTCTGTCGCCACAAAGAGGTGCGAGCGCCAAGCAGACAAGTTGCGGGCGGCATGGAGCCCCCATTCGTCGTCATAAGCAGCAACACGTAGGGATTTTTGCGCTTCAAAGCTGTGAGTACTTGAGAAAGAAGCGGACACAGTGGCCACGTAAAGCCCTCCCCATAACAAACGGATTAGTCTTGAAGCGAAGTTAACTCTCATGTTGCCCATTCGCACCACTTGCACTACTATCGTAGTAACTTGTGTATCAGCGTAACGGTAGTGTCATAGTATTATGTTACTTGGCGACCATAAGCCGTATGTAGGGCGTACGGACACGTCGTTGTAGTGCAGCCCAAGAATTACAAATTGATCAGAGACTCTAAATGATTCTCGCGACTCGTTATAAGACAGCGCAAGGGTCCTTGGGGTACGGGTGCCAGCGATATAGAATGCGATTAGGGACTGCTTACGGATGACCGGCCCTATTTGCCTTATATTGCCTTTTACTAGCAGGAGGCGATTTCTTGATGGTGTATTATTTTGGAGATATGTTAGCATGGCTTTGGGGAGGTTTATGAGTCAGTAAAAGTGCAGTGCATTCGGGCCTGAAGGCGGGCCGTAGCCTTGCAGTTCTATGGCGCGGCCTGTGGTCAAAATAGGGCCGGTCATCCGTGAGCAGCATTATTATTGGATTAATAGGTGAATGCGTAGGAACTAATGGCTTACCGAGTAAATCAGAGTATATTCTTTTTCGTCAGGCAAACGGGATTACAGTCAGTACTGGTACCGGTATCGGTAAGAAACTTTTCAGGAAAATGTAACGAGCAAGCCTTTGGTAGCTTATGTTATGCGTGTTTCCAAACAACAGGATGTTTCCAAAGAAACAAACAATGGCCACAAAACTGCACAGAGGGAAACCAACTTTGCGTTGCAACAGGACTCATCACTAAACGAAAGGCGGTGCAAATACTGTTACCGTGCAAATGCTAACAAACCCTTATGACCTGATCAACCTTGCACGATGAAATCGAGCCAGACTTTGGCCGCCCGAGCCTCATGAGCTCACATAAGCCACCTGAGGAAGCAAGAAACTTGGAAGGCTTTGAAAGAGGAAATTGAAACGAGAATGTAGTCACTCCATTTTTAACTCACATGGTTGTTTGCTTTGTCACAAGGTTCATGACTCAGAAAGCAGGAAAGCAGGAAGAACAACAGAAAGAAAAAACTAGACTTTATCCTGCCCACCTGAATGTTGGATGAAAATGGACGAGCATGCTTGGACTGAGACACAATTATTCTTTGCGCAACCCGGCAAGAATGTCGTAACAGGACGCGTTGCGGCCGGGGCCGAAACGCGGTGTTGTTGAATAAGAGAGGAAACACGGCAAATGCAAGGAAGATCTCCATTGTGAAGTAATGGCCGAGCATAAGAGTTCACATGACGCAAATCGACCAAACATATGGGGTGTGACAAGGTGTCACGTCCGAAAAAATGTCGACGTGAAGCGGCAAGCAAAGAACACAAATACGGAAAGGAAAAAGTAATAAAATATAGAACGTTGTACTAGTGTGACGGTGTTTCCACTAGCGGCACTAAGGAGCGCCGAAACCAAAATTGTTTTCGTATTTTAAATGTTTTAGCGCCAGGAATTGATTGCTGATAATTGTCAAGGTCTGTAAGAAAAATTATGGATCGTAGGCTTTTCCTGGCAGCCCTCACATGATGTCCGCCATGAAGTCCGCATGGTGCATTGGCAACGTCCGGCCAGCGAAGTAAGGCAAACTAGCGGTATATGTTTGCTGAACGTTATTGAAGGAGGGCTACATTGCAAAATGGCGGTGTCCTGAGGCTGTCGGTGTTGGGCGTGCGCAAGTCAACGCGGCGTTTGCAGGAAGGAAAAAAGATAGCTGCTTACGTCGAAAGTCTATGGTCAGAAGGGACAATCCAGCTCATAAAAGTTGCCCGCCAAATAGTTAGTGCTAGGTACTAAAGTTAATGGCAGGTCTGAGGTCCTGGTAGTTGTTGTTGATGGGGTGTTACACTGTGGGCGGCTCGCCCGATAAAGGACGAGCACCGGGGGCCCTGACCGGGCCGAAACACAGCGCAGGGATGGGCGCGCGGCTCTACGTCCGTCTGTTCCTCCGCGCGCGCCTCGATCCCTCACTCACGCCAACCGGGACACTCTCCCAGCCCCTGGCTAGGCAACACAGCGGCGCAAACCGATCTATGCAAGAACCGCACGAAAGGCGCCACTTCGCCTGGCCTGCCTATTCACGCGCTCTCGTCCCTCTTGACCGCCAAAACCAGAACAAAAAGAAAACACCACCGGGGGCAGGGGCTCTACTCGGGGGCCTCCTCTACACACACAAAAGAACCAGGGCCCCACGCAGCCAGCAAGGCAAGGGACACACGGAGGACCACGGGCCTGAGACGACACACCACAAAAGCCGAGATACGGTTGCACAGGAATGACCAACACAAAGCGAGTACTCGCACACTGGTCCTCGAAGGCCAGCTGTTCAACTACCACGAGCAACGAACAACGATCACTTCCCGAGGGTGGCCACCACTACCCCGCCGGTCCACTCACAAACGAGGCGAAACTGGTCCGCACGTCAGTCTCCTCCTGGGGGTTGCGGGCTCTCGGATGCAGCCCAGCGCGAGACACAGCAAAAACACCTATAGCCGCGGGGGGGATGACAAGCCAGCACGGCGCCCCCCTATAAAGCCCGGAAAAGGCACGGCTCACAGACGCCGCCTGTTCCCGCTTACCACACCGGAATCCCTCCCCTCCTGACCCTGACCGGCCGGGACCAGCACCACCTGTTCTCCACCTCTAAACCACTCTCCTCCACCGCTTTCCCACCTCCTCTCCACTCCCGCAAGCCACCTACGTGTTCTCTACTCTGATGCCAGACAGCGCAGAACCCATTCCCCTCACTCCGACGGGCCCCAATTCCCGGGGAGAGGGCAACCACACAAGTACACAAAACACACACAGCCCGGGTCCTCAACTCCCCCTGCTAGACCACGCTCAGGGCACTGCCCTCTCGCCCAGCCCTCCAACTGTCCAGGGCCTCCCTGCTCTCCTCGCTCCCTCACCTATCCCTACTCCTGGCTCTCTCACCCCCTCCCTCACTCTCCCTGCTCCCTTTCCGGTAAGACCTCGATCCAACTCTATCTCGGCTATTTAGGCCGTGATTTCCACCGGTGCTGCGCACCGCATCCGTTCCTCCACGACCGCCAGGATGGGGTGCTGCGGCCCGACTCTGTCCCAGCCGTGTCTGGGGGTCTCCAGCATTGCGAACGAGCGCAAACGCGCCCAGACGTCTGCCACCGCCCGGGCGCGTGCGCGGGCCAGTGGCGAGGCTCCTGTTGCGCCCGCCGTTGCTGCTGCTGCCACCGCCTCGCCCCCTCCCGCCCCTGCTTCCTGCGTTGGCCCGTCCTCCGCTGGGGCGTTTAGGGTGGGTCCTTCTTGCTGCATTGCACCTCCCGCCGGGGTGAAGAAATCTGTGATGGCCCGCTGGCGGGACCTCTGTTGCTGGGGCTGCCCCACCACCTGTCGCTGCTGCTGTCGCTGCTGCTGCTGCGGTCCTGCCGTTGCTGTCGCCCCCCTCCGTCCCTGTCGCCGGGTTGCTGCTCGGAGGCAGCACCTGCCGACTTCCATGGCGGATAGCGCCGCTAGGGCGATCACGTCCCACGGGCCCTGCTCACACCCGGGTGGCGCTTGGGCAAGCCAGAGCTGCTGCCGGGTGGTGGTGGCCCCTACTGTTGTCTGAGTGTGTGGCAGGTGCCTGTCGATCTGCTCCCGTACGGCACGTGCGACTGGACA